>NC_081432.1:15063172-15301618 GCF_949786415.1 Peromyscus eremicus | reverse complement strand
CCCACCCCCTTTCCTCATGACTGCTTTCTTGTACATTTTCAGAAAGCACTGCTAATACTTGCATATGCTTATGACTCCCACTTTCTAGAGGCAGTCCAACTCTCAGACAATTTAGCCCACAGCATAAGCACTCCCATTTATCAATGCACCGGAATTACACAGACAGGGCTCACGTGGGACACCAATGTTGGCATGGGAGCAGGGGTACCCAGTGAGCAGTTTTAGGAATTTACATGTAACATCACTGACTGAAGAGCTTCTGTGACTGGGGGAAAGTCTCCATTTTTACTTCCTAAGGTTTAGTGAGCAGTAAGAATGGAGCCTATGTAAGGACACCTTTTAAAACAAGTCTAGACTACAGAGCACCAAGAGATTATGTCCTAGTAGTTCCAGGAGCACCTACTGTTCACATTCCATGCCCACACCAGGCCATTGTGGGACACAGTGACATCTCTTAATCTGTGTTTACTGGACCACACAATACCAAGCTACTAGAAGTGCTTACTGAAACATAGTTCCTCGGGACTGTGATGGGGATGAAGGCAGGAGGAGCAGGACAGGGTACCAGTATGCACACGACATGAGAGCTGAAAGGGGAATTCTTAGGGTTAGAAATGGCACCTAAATAGAAGAGGTGACAAGGAGGAGGGCAGGGAGAACAGGGAGGGGGTGGCAAAGTATGACGATATATATATTTATGAAAATGGTACAGTGAAGGCCATTTCTTAGCATGCTAACTAAAACATGTACACACACACACGCCCTCCAGCCCCAACAGGGCTGGAGAAAGAGCTCAGCTGTTGAGAGAGAGAGAGAGAGAGAGAGAGAGAGAGAGAGAGAGAGAGAGAGAGAGAGAGAGAGTGTGTGTGTGTGTGTGTGTGTGTGTGTGTGTGTGTGTGTTCTGCTTCTGTAGAAGACCTGAGTTTGAATCCCAGCTCCCAGCACTCTTGGGCACCTTATAACTGCCTGTAACTCAAGCTCCAGGGGGGGGTCTGATGCCTCTGGCCTCTGCAGGTGTTTGAGCTCATGTGACCATACCAACACATACACATGCACACACGCACATACACAGGCATGCACGCACAAAGATGGTATTAAAAACTAAAAAAATAATAAAATAAAATATTCCCCCAAACACACTTTCTACTAGGTCTTACATAGCCCCTTCCATGTTTATGACAAGATTCCTGATAGCATTCCCCACTGTAGTAAGCCTCTAACAGACTGCAATTTCAGAAAATAGTACTTTAAATTATGTGGGGTTTTTTTTAGATCTAGGGACCAAACTCATGGCTTCTGGTACTCTCAACTACTGCCTACACTCCCAGCTCAGCATGCCATGGCCTTGGAAATTAAGCTTTGGAACTTCAGGCTGGCCTTGAACTCACAGAGATCCGCCTGCCTCTGTCTCCTGAGTGCTGGGATTAAAGGCGTGCGCCACCACCGCCTGGCCACTGTACCATTTTCCACAAATATGAACAGCAGCACGTGCAGTGTTAGCATTTTGGGCCTCTCACGACACCCGGAATTCTGAAGTCACCCAGTGCATCACCCTGTCCATGTCTAGAGCCTGCAGGTGTCCATCTGACAGAATATAATTCTCATCACATCAAGTGGGTTTCAATGGATTCAATACAGCCAGGTATTTAATTACAGGAACTGTAGTTAAAAGGAGGCTTAGGATAGATATTACCAGTAAGAAATCTAAGCCAGGTGAGGTGCTACACACCTATAATCCAAAACAGGAAGGCGGGCACCAGTGTAGCCTGGCTCCAAGGAGCCTCTGCAGCTTCACAGGCTACCCAGCAAGATCCTGTCTCTCACACACACTTCGCTCACTCAGTTTCTCATTGCACTTAGGCTGTGGAATTTCCTCCCGAGATCCCCTTGGGGAAGAATTCCCGAGAGAAAATCGAAGACATTTTTCCTTCATCTTTGGGTTTTTTGATGGTTCACTCAGTTTAATTCCTTGAGGGTATGATGTAATTTCACTGCATGGCAGCTGTATATGTGAGAAAACATATTCCGCAGGAGTATGGAAAGCTGTGTGTGCTGAGGCAAGCCTGCAATCCCAGCACTGAGACAGAGGCAGCAGGTTGGCAAGTCTGCGGCTAGTCTGAGCTCCCTGGCAAGAGCCTGTCTCTCACAAACAGAAGGCAGTGTGTGAAAACCAAGGAGGACCAGACCCCACAGAAGCATGGCGGAACAGGGCTCTCCACCAGCCTGGCACACGGGCACACTGGCGCCGCACTCACCTTTTTGGACCTCCAGCAGCGGCAGTACACAGCCTTATCTCCCAGGTCCTCCATGTCGAAGGCGTGCACCACCTTGGGGTTGTCTTTCTGGACGTGAAGGTTCACCATACCTTTGGAACGAGTATCTTTAACGTAGAACTTTTTGTAAGCCAGGTAACCGAGAGCAGCTGTCCCAGCGGCAAACGTCACGGCTGCAATCCACTCAACTGCAACAGACAGGGGAGGGAGGGACCGTGAGAGGCAGTAGAGCTCCCGAAGCCCGACAAGCATAATTTTTAAAATCACATCCATTTCTTATTTACGGGTAGGTGGCATGTGCTCACAGTACACGCTGAGGTCAGAGGGCAACTTCTGGGAGTTGGTTCTCTCCCTCCATTGCGTGGGTCCTGGGAATCGAACTCAGTTTACAGGCATGGTAGAAAGCACCTGTACCTGCTGAAGCCATCCTGCCAGTCTGATAACGATTTTCTTTTTCTTTTTCTTTTTTTTTTTTTTTTTGACCACAGGTTAATTTTATTTAATCAAACAATGTAACATGTCTTTGCATTGTTAACAAAAGTGGTGGGAAAAATATGTAACACACCTTAAAATAATATTCCACAACATCACGCCTTTTGTTTGGACAGGTGGTTTAGGCCAAACAAAATTGAAGGCAACTCATGGGCCTTCTTCCCTCCCTCCATTTTTCATTCTCCCTCCTTCCTTCCCTGAGTCTCCTATAGCTGAGATCTAAGACCTTGATCCTCCTGCCTCCACACTCAGTGTTGTGCTAACTGTCTTGTGCCACCACACCCAGGCTTCTGGCACGCTAGTCAAGCACCACCAACTCCTGGATGTTTAGGTCTGGCTTTCAAAGTAGAAGTGATTTGGCAAAGCGTATGCAGAAGTTCTAAGGACGGTGAGGCTCTGCAGGCGACGGTGATGGATTTTCCTGGGTCCTCACCCACCGAATGGCAACGATTTTCAATGTTACTAAATGACCCAAACACAGTGGTGCAGAGTTCTTTTCTCAAGGCTTTCCACCACCCTCCCTAATGCAGATGTGATTTTACTACTGAGTGGACAGCTAAGTTAATACAACAGAGGGAAAAGCAATGGTTATTTTCTTTCTCTAAGACAGGAAAGGGGAAAGCAACGCTTGATAATCTTTCAAGTGCTCCTCAACATTTTCAGTAGCACCTGTACCTGCAAATACCTACTGCTTAAAGAAGAAAACAAAACCTGAAAAATAAGATTCAGGTTATAAACAAAACAGAAAGACCAGGAGTGATGGCATTCATTAGCAAATGGAGTTCACTTAAAGAGCAAAATCCCGCAGTGGCTTTGAAATGCTTTAATTTATCAAAACCCAGTGCACCTCCACACTAACACAAATAGAACCAGATCTGGACAAGACAAAGAGAGACCTGTAAACCCTGCTCCGCCCCCCTAGTCACTGAGCATCCCCAGGATCTGCGTGGCAGGGTTGGTTCTAGGTCTGAAGTTATTCAAAGGCTACCAAAATCTACAAATTGCTTTCTCACTAAAATACAAAGCAGATTGTAATAGTCTCATATGAAACATTCAATAAATTCTTCATTTCTATTTTCTTTCTGAATTTCCTAAAATTTCATTTTAAGCAAAATGTTATTCTACTTCCCAATAATAATAAAAAATTGTTGGACTAACAGGCCATGTATTTATTCCTTCTGCATCCAAGGACTCCTTAGAAACCCAAGTGCTTAGCAGCCACCTCGGCTCCAGGCAGTGATGGCAGAAGCCAGGTTCAGCATTATCTGGTTGCCCTTGGCCTCAGAGGAGAGTTGTCTAGTCCCAGCATGGAGGGGCTGCAGGAAGAAGTCGATCGGGGTCAGGATAAACACACTGGGCTGCTTCCTAGCACTTCCTCAGTCAGGTCTTCAGTGTCTGAAATGAGTTCCCAGACTATCAAATAAAGCCCTAGGGAGATAAGTACAAAAACATTTTTATTGCCAAACACAATCCCATGGGCATAGTGGACCCCAGGATGCTTCTGTCCTCCTGTCTCACAGTGGGACAGATCTGATGGCGTCTACACAGACCAAAACTGGAGCTCAATCCTTTTTTCTTTCTTTCCTCCCCCCCCCCCCCCCCCCCCCCCCCCCCCCCGCCCCCAAGACAGGGTTTCTCTGCGCAGCCTTGGCTGTCCTGGAACTCACTCTGTAGACCAGGCTGGCCTCAAACTCACAGATCCACCTGCCTCTGCCTCCCAGATTCTGAGATTAAGGGCGTGCTGGAGCTCAGTCCTAACAGCTTCACGTACAAGAGCCCCTACACCCACCCCTACTGCTTTCATCTTGGTCTTCTCATTTATTTAACAGCCTCCATCCAATGTTTCTAATGGTCACACTCTATGGATCATGGACTCTATTTCCAACTACAGTAGCATTTTTCTCTGTAGAAACCAATTTAGATTGGTTTCCATCCCAGGTCATTTCCATTTCTTCTTGCTAGGGCACCTAGAATAAACATTAACTGGTATTCTGCTATTCCCAGGTGCCACCTGACCAGTGGTCACCTGACAACTTCAAACCTTTGACCTCCTCAGGAATTTTCCTCTTTTTACAGTACTGGGAATGGACCTAAGGCTTCCAGTATTCTAGGCAAATGTTCTGCCTCTGTGATGCATCTCCAGCCCTTCAGAATGTTTTGTAACTCACATTTTGTGTAAATGTCTCTTGAACTTCAGTGTTCAAGTGGGGCTGAAATTTATTTCAACTTGCTGGACTCCCGTCCCCTTTGATGAATAGCTCAGGAAGGAGCTGCAGGTAGCTATATACCCAATGCGAAGCCACTCACAATTCAGAGGGAAGAGTCTGAGGTCAACCTTAGCTAGACATTGGACCCCGTCTCAAAAGACGAAAACCTCGATTTCACAGTGTCTGCTGACATGTACTAGGAACTCAAAAGGCAGTTACAACTCCTCTTCTAAATTAGGATTGGACCCTGTCTCAAAAGCTGAAAACCTCAATTTCACAGTGTCTGCTGACATGTACTAGGAACTCAAAAGGCAGCTATAATCCTCTTCTAAATTAGGTTAACACAGCTCCTTGAATATTGTGATCTTAGTTCTTTTTTTTGCAGGAATTTAATTTTGCAGGTAAATGACCCCACCCCTGATACCTATTTGCTGTAATGGAGTTCAGGCTCCACCTCCTGAGAAGCTTTTTACACTTATTTTAATGATCCCCACAAACTTAAAATGTCCTGAGAGTCATAGAACAACTGGCTGGCATTAATTTGGTTCAAGGTATGAAACATTCCTCCAGTCTCTTTTTTCCTATTACCATATTAATATATAGGATGACATTAGAAAACAAACCCCAAAGAAACTTTTACCTTCTCCAGAATTTTTGACCAGGGAAGAAATGAAAGCGGAACGGGCACAGAAAAGCAGCCATACCATAGACGTCACAGCTGACGCACACCCTAGGTACTCGAGGGTGTCTGTCCCATGGGACTCAACACACAGGCTCTGTGACCAAATGGCCAGCAAGGACACTGACTGCCCCGACAAGTGTCACAGTATCATATGCATGCTAGAGAAAGAGCGTCACTTCAAGTGATTGCTTTAGACTCACAGAGCTGCATAAGGCCTTAGAGGGAAAAATTCTCTTCTTCCTTCTTCCCAAATTCTAATTTCTAATCTCATCAGGGACAGATTGCTACTTTCCAGACAGAAGAAAAATGTTGCTACTTTATCACTCCATTTCTGAAGCCTCAATCAGTTTTTTTCTGGCAAAGAGTGGCAAACACCTCTGGCAACTCCAGGGCAAAGAAGGAAAAGGGAAGTAGAGAGACAGATAAAAACGATTCAAATGCCAACCCGGAGGAGGAAGAATCAGAGAGTAAGCAAATAACACAACCCAAGAACACTCAGAGCATGGCAGAAGCCTGTCTCAGAATTAGTAACTGTCAGGCTGGAGTCCCTCATCTGCCATCTGAGGCTGAGTGCCTGTTGGGGTACCTCTTCACACTCAGGGCATGGCAGGGCTGGTCTTAAGTTCACTCACAACTGCAGAGACAACACAGGACTCTGATCTGTTCTCTGCTGCCTCCTTTCAGACCGTGAGCCCTTTCCTGCCTCCTCCAGGGCAATCCTCTTTCCTTTGCTAGATACAGTTCGTAAGGGTGGGTTGTTCCTGTAGATCCTCAAACCTGTTTTCTTCTACATAAACACCATGAAAGGAAGATTAGAGCCAGGCAACAGGACAACATGATCTCTGCTTCCTCATGCTGCCTCGGGTCTGCTTTATAGCCTCTGGTTTCTCTTGGACGTGCTCCTAAACCCACAGCCCTCTTTATGACTGATCCCTCAGATATGCCTTACTGGGAGGGTTAATTCGCTTTGACTTAGAAATCTCACCCTTCTTTTCCTTCAGACTAGTTTCTGCCCAAAGGACCTTCACCTACCCACTACCACCAACTGCCACAGAACCGGAATGTGCGTGGGTCAGGAGAGGGGGAGGGGCACTGTGCTGAAACCAAACCTTCCGGGAGTGCTGTGTTTTTCCCTCAAGATTTGGTACATGTGGCGTCAACGTCAAGGGAGCACTATACAGTGATGGATGAGCAATTCACCTTGATTTTCATCTGTCCCTTCCATGGCCTCAGTGTTCTTATACCAGATGGCTTTTTCTAGACCTATGTTTAGACCTGAGATCTACTTGTCAGACTCAGAAAACAAAAAGCATCAGTCAGCCAGGAGCACCTCAGGCACCCATAGGGATGCACAGGGTTACTCTTTCCCATTCCAGAAAACATCCACCGAAGACAACAGCTCTTATTTCAGCTTCAGCTCGGAATCCCACTGCTCACTATCTGCTTACTATTTTCTTGGTGTGACCTGTACATTCTTTTGCAGAAAAAAAAAAATCCTTTAAATAACTTTCTGAAACTCATGGAACTAGAAAATATCATCCTGACTGAGGTAACCCAAACCCAGAAGGACAAACATGGTATGTACTCACTCATAAGTGGATACTAGATATAAAGCAAAGAACAATCAGACTGCAACCCACACAACCAGGGAGGCTACAAAGCAGAGGGGACCCTAGGATGACTGTGGCTTATAATAAGTTTTGGTATTATTCATTTCACTACTAGGATAAGAATTTGTACTGTATCAAGCTGATAATAGAAAAATAAATAAATAAATAAATAAAAATGAAAAAAAAAAAAAACCTTTCCAAGACTCGGGAAACTTACTGAATTAATATATTGTGATAGAATGAACTGGAAAAACACAAAGGACTCTGCAGAAAGTAAGGATATAAATAAAGGGTATAAACAGATGGGCCAGCATTGGTTATGTGCTTGTGATGACCCGGGCTTGTGGTGGACAACATAGCACATGAAAACACATAAATCCCTCTTTACACCCTGTGGACAGGACCAAGTAAGGAAATGTACAAGAGAAAGCAGGACAAGGCATAGAGCTGGCAGGAGGGCTCAGAGGATACCGGTGCCTGCTGCCAAGTCTGTCTACCTGAGTTTCATTCCTGACCCACACTGTGGGAGGAGAGAATAACACATAAGTTGTCCTCTGACCTTCACCCAAGTGCTGTGACCCTTGACCCCCTCCCCTCGAACTCATACAAAGTAAGTCATTTATTAAACAAGAATTTTGATTTAAGAGGCTGGTAGGCTAGCTCCGTCCGTGAGTCAAGGCACTTGCTGGAAAAGCCACATGACCTGGATTCTGTCCATGTAACCCACAAGACTGAAGAAGAGACTACAGAGCTGTCCTCTGACCTCTGCTCTGCTCAGCAGCAGACCTCTGTGAGTTTGAGGCCAGCCTATTCTACATAGGGAGTTCCAGGCCAGCCAGGGTTAATATAGAAAGACCCTGACTCAACAAAGAAACAAACAAAACAAATAGAAACAAGCATTGGCCACGAGATAGCACAGAGCCGGGAGAGAATGACTTTCTTTAGTCAGCCTTGTGGGAAGGGAAGGGTGAAGGATGACAGCGGCCTCTGTGAGGTGTAGAGGCATTAAGACCAGGAGGAGTTCAGAAAGGCCATCTATTGGGCAAGAGGAAGAATCATGAGATTGCATACATGGGCATCGAAGGCCACTTTCCAGAAACCATAATGAGCTCGCTGGTACTTGCCCAAACTATCTCACACTCACTATGGGGAGGGTCTCAAGTTCCATCACATTTCTGCATTGCCCCTCTCTAACTCCAGTAGTCCTGGTTTGATATCCACTTAGTTTTATTAACCACCTTCCCTCGGGACCACAGGCTTTCCATCCTCAATGTAAAGAATTCTGCAAGCATAGACATTCTCCCCGCCACCCTTAATTTTTTTTTTTTTTTTTCTTGAGATAGTCATGTTACATAGCCCAAGCTGGCCTCCAACTCTTGATTCTCCAGAGGGCTGGGATAGCAGGTATTTGCAACCACTCCTGGTTGTAAATCAGTATTTTATTTTTCAACTAAATACCAGTAGGCATGAGGGTCCAAGGTGTGGCTCAACTGGTACACTGCTTGCTTTGTTCTACAAAGCCCTGCATAAAATCCACAGTACCAAATAAACTGGGTGTGATATTGCATATCTACAATCCAGCACCCAAGAGGTAGAGGCAGAAGGATCAGGAGTTCAAAGTGATCTTCTGCTATTATAGCAAGTTAGAAGTCAGTCTGAGTTACATACAAGACTCTATAAAAAACAAACAAACAAACAAAAAAACAAACATGTTTTTCCAGAGAAGCAGGGCTCCATCCCCAGCACCCATGTGCCTGGAACACCAGTTCCAGGGTAACTGACTGACACCCTCTTCTGGCCTTCATGGGCACCTCACGCACACCATATACCAAAATACAAACAGCCAAAACACTCACACATAAAGTAAATAAATCTTAAAAGGGGGGAGGGATTTATTTCCAAGGCAATCTACATGCCAACTTTGAGGGGGAAGGAGCTGGTAGAGGAAGCTTGCAAAGCCTTTGGGACTCTCCCCATGGTTTTCATAATGATCTCTCTGTCATTCCTATTTTTAAAAAGTTACCCTATATAACAAAGGCGAGTACTTCAAGTTGAAGCTAACTGGGGGTTTCACCATGAGGTTTCATATTCCGAAGATAATGGTAAACTCATGGAGAGTCACCTCTGAGCTTCTTTGTGCCCACAAATGAAGCAAAACCAAAACCTTATCTTTTGACTGCAGGAAAAACCAGCCTGCAAATGGTGACAAGTCCTTGGGGTTCACCTTCCTTTTCAACAGCACACTATCTAAATCATGGTCTAGTATCCACTTCTACAATATGATCCCAGATTTCAAACAAAAACATATTTTGCAATCTCTTGGCTCATCTCACACATGGGCAACAGTGTTCCCACAAAATTAAAACAACTGCACCACAAATCACATGAGTATTTTATTTTGTGCAACAGTCTTATTGCCAAGAACATTGTTTTTTCAGGTGTGGTGGCACAGGCCTACAGTCTCAGCAGTGGAGAGGTTGATACAGGAAGATTTTGAGTTCAAGGCTAGCCTGGGCTACAAGGAAAGACTACGTCACAAACAAACAAACAAACAAACAAAAAAACCCAAAACCAAACAAACACCCAACAGCAAACAAAACAAAACCCCCCGATTTTAAAAACCATAAAGAAAATTTAAACTCACCAAAGTGCATGTATTTAAAGGAGTCCCAAGATGGCTATCCTTTGGAGTAAATTTTGCAAAAGAATTGTCTTTAGTAACTTTAAAATGTTTGGTCATTGGCAAGATGGCTCAGTGGGGAAAGGTGCCTGCTGCCAAGCCTGATGACCTGAGTTTGATCCCTGGGACTCACATGGTGGGAGAGAATCAACTCCTTACAAGTTCTCCTCTTACTTCCACATGAGCCATGGCACCCGGGACACTCACGCAAGTAAATGTTAAAAAAAATAAAAATAAAAGTTTTTCCTCCCTCTTACCTGCCAAGTCAGTTTCATTGACATACGGTAGAACCTTCCAGTATATAGAACCTAACTACTACAAAATTGAGGTCCAAGTTAGGAATGGTTACAGAATTGAGCACTATATTATCTATAGGTAATCAGTATTTGCTGAATGAATCAATGGGGCTCATCGTAATTAACTTTTACCTTTACTCAACTAAGGTTGAGGTAACCAAACCCTGGGGTGTGGCATTTTATACCTGGGCAGAGTCTCTATCACGCATATCGCACAGCTTGTGGTCAATTTGTACAGTTTAATCACCTTAACACTAGCCAAGTTTCACAAATTCTCTAAATTTCAGCCAGATTTCTTCAAAATACTGTTTTCAAAGCTTGGGGAAGAAGGCTACTTTCAGTTGTTTCTTGGACCACTGCCATCAGTGGCCCGATGCAAGGTGCGTCAGAAACTGGGAAATCGAAGACCTCGCTCGGATTGGGTTTCCTTCACCTCGGCTCACAAAGCCAGCAAAGTATCTACGACAATGGGCATTCCCGGACACCAGGGTCGGAGGGAGCTGCTAGTTTCCCCACACCACTTCTCGGTGCCCTGGGGGGGGGGGGGGGGGGAGAACGACTGAGGGACAGAGGATTTTCGGGGTGGACTGTAACCCGCTAGCCTGGTTGCGCACATCACGGCTGGCTGGGGAAGTGGTCCAGGGCCGGGATGCCGCCGGCACCAGCATCCGGCAACCCGCGAGCTCCCGGCAGGCCTGCGCCTGCCCTTGTGCGGGTCAAGGTGACAGTCCGGATAAGGGTGGCGGGGGGACCGGCCGCGGGCGGCTCACCTCGCACAGAGGACTCGCTGCTGATGCCCATGGTGCGGGCAGCGGGAAGGCCGTGGCAGGACCGCGCGGGCGAGCGCTGGGGGACCGCGGAGACCCGAGCAAGACGCAACCTCCGGGCCCACTCACAGCCACTGCGCAGGCGCCGCGGCAAGCTGGGCAGCGCGTGTGAGGGCGCGCCGGTAGAGTCGCGCATGCGCGGCGGCCCCAACCCCGGAGGACCGGTGAGGATTTGACAACCGCGGGACAGCCCTGGGTGCCAAGGTGGTGACTGCGTCTGCGCTGGCCGGGCGAGCCTATCCAGGCCGGGTTTTACAGGTGGTCCAGTTGTGAGCGTTTCAGGTGACTAAGGACAAGTACCCGCAGGACTGTCGCCCTATAGCCCGGCCATAAGCCCGCTTTGGCTATCGGTCACGCAAAGGGTGGCCAGCTCAAGGCTGGGTCCTGCAAATCTGGCCAGCTCCGCTGTGGGTCCCGCCAGGCCAGACTTTGCCATAGGGTGCCAGTGCAGACACACAGGCGTTGATGGAACTGCATCTGGAACCTCTGCTAGCCACACTGGGCCTCCGGACCTTCGGTCTTTGACCTTGCCAGTCATCTACCCAGAGAGTCCGAGGAAGACAAAAACAAAAACAACTTGCTCCGGCTGGCGAGGCAGGTCAGCGGTACTGTGCTTGCTCAACGGTATTGTGCTTGCCCAACACGCACAACGCTCTGCCTTCAATTCCCAGCACTGCCATGAATAAATAAACATAAGTAGAGTGTTCATCTCTTAAAAAAAAAAAAAAAAAAAAAACAAGTGTTCACTTAGGAAAACTATTGAGAAGGCCGCAGAGTCTTAGAGATTAAGAGCACATACAGCTTTTTCATAGGACCCAAGTTTGATTCCCAGAACCCACGTAGGTGGGCTCACATGCCTGCTACTCCAGCTCCAAGGAATCCTGCTCCTCTGGCCTCCCTGAGCACCGGCATACACATACAGTTAATCTTTAAAAAGAAAAGTGAATTAGGATGACTGTCAATCTCTAACACATAAACTTGTCACAATACTTTGAGGCAACAGTCAGGCTGGGTGCCAACTGGAAGGTGTGAGAAGAAACATCTTCACTCAGGATGCTCCTGTCCCTTTGATCTGGGAGGGCAGGGCGTGGTGGGAGGTCTGCCTATCACCAGCCACCTCTCTAGGTTGCCCTGCTGCCGTCTCCCAGGAGTGGAGCACCTCA
This sequence comes from Peromyscus eremicus, assembly GCF_949786415.1. Classification (NCBI taxonomy): domain Eukaryota; kingdom Metazoa; phylum Chordata; class Mammalia; order Rodentia; family Cricetidae; genus Peromyscus; species Peromyscus eremicus. Next base: position 15,289,388 of record NC_081432.1, on the reverse strand, counting down.
CATCGGGACGTGCCGGGGATGCTTGCTTGTCCCGGGAAGCTCTGGGGTGCTGGTGATGAAGCAAACAGCGGATACGTGGGACAAGAGTCCCATCCTGCGGGGCTCTGAGCATGCTCAGTGCTGTTGGGCAGTAGGCTCAGACTCGGAACCTGCTCAGTTTGGTGCTGGTCAATCTTCTGGACGTGCTCCTGGAAGGGTGAACGGGTCTAGCGGGTGGCTTCTGCGCATGTTCAGTGAGGTGCTGGCGGGGATCCAGTAGGGTAGCCTCTGGGCATGCTCAACACGGCGGGGCCGGATCCAGGCGAGTAGCGTTTGCGCATGCTCAGACTGGTCCTGTCCGGGCCGGAGCAAGCAGGGGGCGGGCAGAGGCGGAGCCCAGGCGCCCTTATCCCGGGCGCGGGCGGCCGGAGTTCAGAGTGCGGGCCGCGGAGCGGGCAGCGCGGTCTCGGTATGGGTCCGCGCGCTGGGCCTGCGCAGGCGATGCCGCCCGGTCCTTCCTGACGCCTGACGCCGAGTGTCGCCGCCCCGATGGCCGCCGAGCCCCCTGCGCTGCGCCTGCGGCCGCCGGGGAGCACCGGAGACAGCCCGCCAGTGCCGCGCCTGCTCGGAGGCTGCGTGCCGCTGTCGCATCAGGTGGCTGGCCACATGTACGGCAAGGACAAAGTGGGTGAGTGCAGCCTCGGTTCCCCTTTCTCAGTCTCCGCTGTAGCCTGTCCGGGCAGTCCCCGGCCTCCGCTGTGCCCTGCTCCGGCAGTCCTCGGCCTCCGCTATCCTCAGTCTCGGTGGTCCTCAGTACTTCGTCGTCGCCACCCCTACAGTCACCGGCCTCCACTGTCCCCACCCTGCAGTCCCAGGCCTCCAGATCGTGGTCTCAGCTGTCCCCACCCTGGCAGTCCCCGGCCTCCCATCCGGATCACAGCTGTCCAAGGCTCTTCTGTTCCCTACCCGGCAGTCTCCGGCCTCTGCTGTTCCCGATCCTGGTTGTCCCTAGCCTCGAGTTGCCAGCTCCCGCCGCCCCAAGCCTTCCCTGTCCCCAGGGCTAGGAAGCCGGGCGCCCCCAGGCGCGGCCACAGGCTCCTAGTGGTGCGGAGAGGCGTGCCCCTTCGCCCCAGGGAAGGCGAGTGTTGATTGGAGAAGGCGTTGTTAGTAAAAATAAGGAACTTGGTTTTCTTCTCTGGACCGGGAAGTAAATTCTCCCTGGAGCTCAAGATCTGTTTATAATCGGGAGTAGTAATTGCAAAAGGGACTCAAATGCACACGATGCTAATCCGATGCTTCTCTGCTTGGTGCAGCTGCATCGCTGGAGGGGAAGAAAAAAAAAACAAACTGCTATATGTTTTTAAACTTGCCTTGGCTCATCCATGATCACTCCCTGTCCCTTGAGGAGGGTTCTCGGTGTCTTTGATTGCGCTGGGAGGCGTGGTTCAGCAGTGCAGAACCTTGCCTCCTGGGTAGGCTACACGCCCGGCTGTTGCATAGATCAGTACACAAATAAAATATGCGTTCTTTCCTTGTTCATTTTTATAGACCGCTCCTTGGCATTTGTCATGTAGTTTGTGAGTTCACGATTTATCAAACAGCACAGGGTCTACTCCAGGGCAGAGACTAATTCATCCCGCTACTCACAGTGGACATAGGAAGAGTAAGATGGACTTGGAACTCTTGTGGATAGCTGACCCGGAACAACCGTTTTTGTATTTTGTATTTTGCTGATAAAGTGGTTCAGGTTTAGGCTGGTAAGGTTATACATTTTCTTTTTCTTTCTTCAGTGGTATAGAGGATTCATTTTTAAGACCTCAGACAGGCTAGGTAAGAGCATTACCACTGACCTACATCCCCAGCTCTCCTTTATCTGTTTTTCTTTTAAGACAGGGGTTCCCAAAGTGCCACTTGGAACTTTCTGTAGCCCAGGCAGGCCTTGAACTTTCCATCTTCCTGAGTGGCTGGGGGTATAGGCATGAGCCAACAGGTCCTGCTAAGGTAATACATCTTAAGACAATCTTGGTTAAGTGACACACTTGACTGAAGTCACATTGCTATTGTGTCCTAGAATCAGAAACCAGCACCCACCATATATTTTGGCCATGAAAAACACACAGACTGGAGCTCAGCTACGTTCAGGAAATGTTGAAAGACTACGTCAGAGTTAGGGAACTTGAGGTTCTTGGCTTAGATATTTCCTCCTATGCATCATGTCTGGACTCAGCTTGCCCCGAAAGACAGGATTCCTGTAATCTAAAGGTGTTAAGAAAGTGATTGTTTCCCCGGGGGTCCTGGAGAGCTGCTTCTTTGCAAAGGAGAACAGACCCAAATAAAAATCATCTGTGATTGGCACTTCAGACTAGCTTATGATACCAGCAACCTCCTTAGACTCATTGGTGATGGATTCCAAACCCTGGCTGGGTGGCAGTGGCGCTCGCCTTTAATCCCAGCACTCGGGAGGCAGAGCCAGGCGGATCTCTGTGAGTTTGAGGCCAAGTCTGGTCTATAGAGTGAGATCCACAGAGAAACCCTGTCTTGAAAAACAAAAACAAAACAAAACAACCAAGTGCCTTGAATGTGACTGTATTTCAAGCAGTGCAGAGAGAGCTAATTTCTCAGCCAAACTGCCTAATCGAAAGAATAATTTTAGATTGCAAAGAAGGTAGTCCCCAATTTTAGTATTAAGTTTTGTTTTTTGTTTCCCCCCCCAGTTTCACTAGATTCTTTTGACTCCCAGAGATGAAATTCTTCATGTTATGCCTGCAGTCTGCTGTTTGTTGCTCTGAGTTCTCAGATATTATTTACCCTGTAGACCGCGCTGGCCTTCATCATCTTCCCTGATCATAAACAGAGATAGCAAGGGAGTCAGCAGTTCAAAGTTCAGCTGTTTAGTCTTCCTCCACTGTCACAGGGAGGTCACATTGTTGAGACCAGTGGTTCTCAACCTTCCTAATGCTGAGACCCTTTCATACGTGGTGACGCCCCCCAACCATAAAATTACTTCTGTTGCTACTTCCGTAACTGCAGTTTTGCTACCATTGTGAATCGTAATGTAAACATCCGTCTTAGATGACCCCTGTGAGAGGTCTTGCAACCCACAGGTTGAGAACTTCTGGCTTAGACCCTACTCTGCACTTCCTTAGCTCTTGATAAGCTTTTGAAGATACTGTGGCTGTTTGTATTTGCAATATATATATATATATATGTTTTTCAAAACAGAGTTTCTCCGTGTAGTTTTGATACTTGTCCTGGATCTCACTCTATACACCAGGCTGGCCTCGAACTCACAGAGATCCGCCTGGCTCTGCCTCCTGAGAGCTGACATTAAAGGCGTGCGCCACCGACACCCGGCTTGTATTTGTTATCATTTTTAACTGCTGTCACTCTCGCTATGGAACTGGAGTTTTCATTTTAGGATTGATCTTATCTCCAAAAATAAAATAACTGTTGATTTAATTAATTTTTAAAACAATGAAAAACATGGGACTTAGAAGAACCCAAGTCGGCAAACAAGCCAAGTGAAAGCGGTTAGTATTTCTGACACCGCTTTGGTTTTATGTTCCTCACTGAGATCAATCTCCATCAAAAAGGACATTGAAAACTTAGTTCTCTGGATACAAAATGTTTACCTTCTGAAAGTTATTTTAAAAAAAAAAAACAGCTTGTGATCTTTTAGGAAAAGAAAAGAGTGATGCCCTTGCTCCGATTGTCCTAGGGTTAATCACTGGCGGCAGCATTCTGCCTGTCCTTGGGCTGTTGTTTTGGGGCACTTACTACGCACGTTAACAGCATTCTGAACCTTCATACCGACGATGTAGTGGCATCTGCTCTTTTTTTTTTGATCTGTGCTGTACCTTGTGGTTCATTTGATGTAGAGGTGCGATGGGGGGTACTTGACCTGTGATGGGGGGTACTAACCCTCACCAAACACACTGCTCTCTGGTGGCCTGGTGGCCTGGTGGCCACCTGGGAGCTGCCCTTTGCCCCGCTTCAGAGTGTCTCCTATAGAGTGCGCATATCTTTGCATACCTGTTCCTCTCTCGCTAGATGACGTTGTGTTTTCTGTAACAGAAGGTGTGTTAGACATTCCTGGACACAATAGCTCACCTTGCACATTGTGCCGCCAAAACGCAACAGCCACATCAGTGTCGATCCCCAGAGTTCTCAAATGTTTGTTTCCGACCCCTTTTCTGTTTTAGTAGTTTAATCACATACCACTAGTTTCACTTAAAAGCTCTCGAAATTTTAAACAAGTAGCTTAAAGCCAGAATTGGTGCCTCGGCCAAATTTGGTATGCAGCAGTGAGGTAGTTGGTGGGAGAAATGAGGGTTTAAGCTGACGCTCATGGTAGGAACCCTCACACCTAGTTGGTGTTAGTGGTCCGCTTGTTCTGAAGTTAGTACAAAGCACCGTGAAGCTTTCAGGGGAGACGAGGAACAGCGGAGAGAGGGAAAGAGGCATGTTGCCCAGTCTGCCTTCTCAGCTCCTCACACGTGACTTTTTTTCTGAACTTTTCTGTAAGTAGGTTGCATATGTCCTGCCATTTATATAGTGACACTTCTGGGTGGATTTCCTAAGAACATCCATATTCTCTTCTGTAGCCAGGGTGTATTTATGGCATGTGGGGATTTAACTGATGCAGCTCCGTTGTTATAATCCTCACCCTCACTTCGTCGAGTTTGGATAATGTGTTTCATCCCCCACTCGTGGTCCTCAGGACAGCAGCCCTCCATCTTTACCACAGGCATTCAGTTACGACTTGCTGTGTTTGCAACACAGCCCCACCCTTTCTCTTGAGTGGTGTTGACACTGAAGAATTCACGTTACACATTTTAGGAAATGCTGTCCCCTCTCGAGTCTATGAAGGTTCCATAGGATGAGACTCAGGGTGTAAGTTTCTGACTGGAACATGATGCTCATCGGGAGACCCACGGTAGCTGGCTGACCTTTATTAGTGGTTAATTTTGGTCATTTGCTTCAAGTATGGGCCGGCTTCCCACCCCGTCGTTAGTGCTTTTACCCCTGGAATGAGTAAGCTGTCTGTGGTAGACCCGTGAAGGCCGCCGTGTGGGTATCTGGGTATCTGGACCATCGTCAGACCTCACCCCTAGATTTTGATGTATAGTGATGATTCTTGTCTAAAGCAGATGGTTGTGAAATTATGATTTTCCCCTCAATTCCACCACTGCTGTTAACACTCAGCATTCTAAGAAATCACCTCTCTTTACTCCTGTGCTTGTGCATCATTATTTATGACCCGTCGGGACGCCTGTCAGACCCAACCACAGAACTAGTTTTCCCCTTGTCGTGGGGACTTCCTCTCTGTTCCAAGTTACTCTTGAATGACATGGCCCCTCCCCAGCTGTAGAATTAGCCTTTTGGGCAAGGAACCCTGGCTCCCTTTTTAGTGGTAAATGCTGTTTCTGATTTTTTTTTTTCTCTTTTTTCAGTTCTATGATTGAACTCAGGGCCACAGGGCCACTTTCCTCACAGGAAATGACCCTTGGGATCTAAGCCTTGGGTCTTAGGGGTGTTGGTATTGGGGTGTCATCGGTGGCTGGCCCTTTGTGGATGCAGCTGATGGTGTGTAGATATTTTGGAAGTCACAGCTGCATAGCTACCTGAGTCCTTCCCTTTCTGGACTCTTAAATTTACCTTTCTCCTCTTCCCCAGTGAGGACCCTGACTCCTAGTGTTCTCAGTCTATTTATTCTGTTGCGTAATGGTATAATTTTTACAATTTTTATACCCAAATTTCAACAGAAAACAAACCTACAATAAATAACTCAAGGTCAGGTCTTTTTTTTTTTTTTTTTTTTTTTACTTTACGATTTATTTATTGTATTTGTATGTGTTTGTGCCTGCACGAGTTTAGAACCACCACATGTGTGCAGTACCTGTGGCAGCCAGAGGGCATCAATCTCCTGTAATTGGAGTGTGATCAGGTGATTGTGAACCATCGGATGTAGGTGCTGGGAACCGAATCTCGGTACTCTGCACAAGCAGTAAGTGTGCCAGCCTTTAAGTCGGCTCTCTAGACTCAAGTCAGGATTCCTACCCACACAGAGATTATGAGATTAGAAACTATTCAAAGGTTTTTGGGATTAGAGTTTTTAATTATTATTGCTTTCCCCTCCCTTTTATAGTAATATTCATTAGAAATCTAGTTGGTTTCATCTGTTTCTTCTTAAATTAGTTTCCCCCTTCCCATTTTGTTCCAAAGGTCAAAACCGTAGAAAGGGTTTGGTGTGGTGGTGCAAGCCTTAGATCCTAACACTGGGGGGGGGGGGGCGGGGTGCAGAGGAAGCAGGGCCAGCCTGGTCTACATAGCAGGCAGATCTCTAGGAGTTGGAGGCCAGCCTGGTCTACATAGCAAGTTCCAGACCTAATCCTTCCACCACTTTCCTCAGCGGTCTTCGTAGGTAACACATTTCAGTATTTTCTTGTGCATCCTTTCTGAGTTTCTCTAATAACGTAAGTTTTTCCTCCTGACACATAGGGCTGTATGCTGTAGATACCTTTTTGCAGGTGGCTTTAAATGTTCACACCATCATCATCTAAAAATCAGTATGCTGTCTATGGAGGATACAGCTTTTCTTTCTTCTCAGCTCACTGTGCCCCCGGGGTGTGTAGACCACAGTTTATTCAGCCAGTCTCTTGGGTCTGCTCTGTCTCACTGCTCAGTGCTGTGTGGTAGGTAGGCATCAGGATAACTGAGTAAGCATCTTACTTTCTATTTCAGGGCGGCCTTGCCTTTTTCTGGCCCTTTGTGACCAGGTGTAGATTTTTAACCCCTCCTCACTTTCCCTAAGAAACCCGGTGAAGTCCCGCTTGGCAATGCTTTCTCGCTTCACAGATTGCTCAGGAGCAATTGATTTGATCTCTTCACCGCCCTGAGCCCTCCAGAGCTCAGACAAGTGTCACTTTCTCTCCCTCATGCCTTCCTTCTCTAGTTTCGGCAAGTGAGTGCCAGTGTTCGTAAGAGAGGGGTCATACACAGAGTTCACCAGGCTTCCCAGACTGTTTAATGGTACTCTAAATTGTTCTGACTTTTTAACGAACTTTTTGGAGGGAGGACTTTCAAATCTATAAAACATTGCCAGAACGGCTGTAAACCGGCTGTACCCAGTCACTGTGATGGCACCGTGTGTGCAGGTGATGGTTTGTAGAATTGTTTAAGAATAAATCATATCATGACCCTTTGTTCGAATAATTGTGCATCTCCTAAAAAATACGATGTTCTTCTTGCCTACTTAGGATAAAACAATAAAATTCAGGATATAGTGTTCGGCAGGTGCTATCATTGCAATGAACCTGACCTCAAATCTGGGCTCACAGGCGGCGGGGCTGACCCTGTAGCCTGTGCTGTGAGCCCTGTGTGGCATGTTCTTTCCTCTAGTACAAGGTAGCCCATTCGGTTATCGTTGGTGTTGGTGCTCTGCCATTTGGAGAATTTTTTTATTTTTTTAGTAGTGCTAGGGAACTGAACCTAGAACCTTTCGAACTAAGCGCACACTCCATCATGGAGTTAAACTCCCAGCCTTCATATTTTTTGACCACGAATTTATTTTATTTACTTATTAGTTTGTGTATATGTGTGTGAGAGAGGCGGTGTGTACGTGTTCGTGTGTGCGGCAGCCAGAAGTTTCTATTGAGAGTCTTTGTCAGTATTGCGTTCATCTTTCTCCCTCCCCCTATGGGCGTAGACATAGTTATTTAGAGGGCACATCGTGTCAGTTTGGTAAAACAGCATCAGTAGCTTCCCTACTAGGGCTACGGCCTCTCCAGCCCGAACTAACGGTACTAGAAATGAACTCCTTCCTTGGAGAGGGCCTTCAGTCCAATGAGAAAGCAAGTGGTGGATGACTCTCATACCAGACTTGGCCTATCCATCTGACCAGTCAGTCTTGTTTCACATTGAGCCCCCCACTGAGTTAGACTGTTGGTGGCAGTTCTCCACAGCAGTCTGGGTAGCACCTTCTGGCACCATTGAGGGCTGGCCAGGAGAGAGGAAGTTCTAGCCCATTTCTACTTTGATTTCTCTATGTCCCACAACGAGGGTATATGATGTCTTACGTCTGTCCACCTTATTTTTTGAGGCCACTCACTGAGTCAGGATCTTGGACTCTAGACTAGTTGGCCAGCAGACCCCAGGGATCCCCGTCGTTGTCCTAGCCTCCCCAGTGCTGGGATTCTAGGCATCACATCCATTGTTTTCAGTGGGCACTGGGGTCAGGATTCAAGTCCTCATGATTGTTCAGCACGCATTTTATCGACTGACTCATCTTCCCAGCCTACTCTTTGTGATTTGCATGTATGTGTTGTGTGTGTGTGCATCTATGGAATATGTGTGTGTGTGTGTGTGTGTGTGTGTGTGTGTGTGTGTGTGGTGCAGGCATGTGGAGACCCAGTGTTGATATAAGTTGTCTTCCTTCATTACTCTACTGTATTCATTAAGGCAGGTTCTCGTGCTAACCCTGAGCTCACTGATTCTAACTACTTGGGCTAGCCAGCTGGCATAGGCATCCGTTGGCTCTACCTCCCAGTAGGCAGCCACCATGCTTTCTTGGTTGTGTGTGGGTTCAAGGCATCTAAACTTGGGGCCTCATTTGCATGGTAAGTGCCATCTCCCCTTTATTTTAAATGTATTTATTTATTATTATTTACTGAAGCAGAGTCTTATGTAGACCAGCCTGGCCTGGATCTCAGTGTGTAGCTCAGGATGACCTTGAATTGATCCTCCTGCCTTTGCCCAAGTTCAGGGTGATAGGGATGTACTACCACATCAGATAATCATGATCTGTTTGCAGCATCTGAGATATGAGATTTTCACATACCTTCAACTGTCTGATTATTTCATTATAATTAGGGTCAGAGACAGATTGAGCAGTTTTGACATGTGAGTTCATGTGTTCTTGGATTATATGGCACAGGTTATCAATGGCATTGCTATTACCAGAACTTTGCTCACATGGCTAAGTGCTGGCTGTTGGTATTTCTACCTTGGCGTTACCATTTTTGCCATTGTAATCAAGTAACTTGGGAGGAATATTTGAGTGTTGTATACCCCTTTTCTTACTTATTTAATGTGGTAAGCATCCACTAAGAATTGCCAAGCTCATGTATCGCTGGGAAGGCCACACCATGAAATACTCCCGTCTTTCTCCAGTAGTTGGCATTGTGTGTTGGGGACCCACTTCTCTCCCCATGAATTCTTTTCTAGGATATACTAAGATGTCTCAAAATTCAGTCAGCGGATATTACCCATATTGTTGCTGCTACTTTTAATCATCACCAAAATGCCATTCTCCTAAATTTGGACAGTGGCAGCTTCTGGAGGCCCGCTCCTGTGTCTCTTTGACATTTCCTGTTTTTTTTTTTTTTTTTTTTTTTCTTTTAAAGTGTCTTCTCTGTTTCTGGCATAAAAAAAGATGATGCATGCTTGTTTTGTGTCTTCCTTGTTCCGGCCCCGGAACTGGAAGGAACTGTTTGTGTCTTTGAGAGATGAGCGGCATTTCAGATCTGGATTCCAGGTGTGCTTGGTGCTCGTGTGTAGTTCTGCTTGTCCTTTGAGCAGACTGAAGAAAGAGACAGACAGCCTCATACTTCATGTATCAGGGTTATGTGTGTTTACCTGCATGCATGTGTGTGCATGAATGCAGGCCCTGGAGACTGCAGGCAGGGCCCCGCCCATGCACAAGCTTGAGCAGCCTCTCCCCGGGCCTGTGCCTGTATTTTGAGCCCAGCATCTTAGGGCATTGTCTCCTATCTTCTCAAAGCATGATTGTGTTTACTCGCTTTGAAATCCTAAATAAACTTTTGTTCCTGGAAAATTGTTCTCATATATGTATTGTTGCTGTATGAATTTTACCTTTTTTTTTTTTTGAAATGAGGTCCCTGTAGCTTAGGCTGACTTGGGACTCCTGTGTAGTCCAGGTTGCTCTAAAGCTCATATAGGCATGAGGTACCTACCGCTCCTGGCTTTTACCATTGCTCCTGGCTTTTACCATTGTTTATTTTTATGAGGTTTTTTTTTTTTTCTTCTTTTGCCTACTTTGTCTGTGTACCACTTGCATACCTCTCGTGCCCATGGAGACTAGAAGAGGCTTTCAGATCCCCTGGAACTGGAGTTGCAGACTTCTGTGAGTCGTGATATGGGTGCTGGGAATTGAACCTGGGTCCTTTGAAAGAGTAGCAAGTGCTCTTACCCAATGAACCATCTCTCCAGTCTCCTTACCAGGTATTTTTTTTTTTTTATGTTTGCAATTGTGGTTATTTATTTTTTAAAGATGGAATGTCATGTAACCCAGGCTGGCTTTGAGCTTATGTAGTCGGGTGACCTTGAACTCTTGATACTCTTGTCTCCCAGCCTCCTAAACTGGGATTAAAGGTATGTGCCACCATGCCTAATTTATGCAGTGCTGGGGATTGAACCTGGGGACTCTGGCAACAAGGCATTGGTTATACCCGTGGAGCTGTTCCCAGCCCTTGTGATGGTGTTTATTTGAGATTATGGTCTGTACTTTTCTTAGCCATCTTTGTTGGAGTTTTTAGAGGTCACATTTATACTATTTCATGTAGAGCGGTGGTTCTTAACCTACCTAATGCCTAGACCCTTTAATATAGTTCCTCATGCTGTGGTGACCCCCAACCATAAAATTATTTCATTGCTACTTCATAACTGTCATTTTGCTACTCTTATGAATCGGAATGCAAATATCTGATATGCAGGATATCTGATATGCAACTCCCCAAGCAATCAAGACACACAGGTTAAGAACTGCTAATAAAGAGAATTGACTATAGAGAATAGCATTTGGGAGGCTGAGGCAGGAAGGTCAAGGCTGGCATGGGATGGATAGTAAGTCCTAAGTCATTCCAAGCTAGACAGCCTCTCACCAAAACCCTCTCAGACTGACCTCAAAACAAACAAACAAGTTGAAAAAGATGTGTGTTATATTATGTACCCCATTATATTGTGTACCCTAATAAACTTACCTGGGAATCAAAGGACAGAGCCAGCTACTAGATTAGACATAGAGGCCAGACAGTGGTGACACGCACCTTTAATCCTATCACTTGGGAGGCAGAGATCCTTCTGGATCTCTGAGTTCAAGGCCACACTGGGAACAGAGCCAGGTGTGGTGGCACACGCCTTTAATCCCAGCACTTGAGATCTCATGTCTTTGCTTGGGAAGGACACAGGCCTTTAATCCCAGGAAGTGATGGCAAGAAGCAGAAAGGTATATAAGGCGTGAGGACCAGGAACTAGAGACTTTTAAGCAGTTCAACTGAGACCCTCAGGGGTGAGGACTCAGGCTTCCAGTCTGAGGATTCATGGAAACGGGATCGCCTGAGGAGTTGGTGAGGTGAGGTTGGCTGTGGCTTGTTCTGTTTTCTCTGATCTTTCTGCCTTCACCCCACTATCTGACTCTGGGTATTTTATTATAAGTGTTACAGAAAAGATTCGTGTTACAGAAAGATGCTATCTTATTTCCTGAGAAATTTGATGAGATGACTATTGCTATTTTTGTTTTTGTTTGGTATTGTTGTGTTGGGAACAGTCTCTAGGAGGCCATTTTGGCTCCATTTGGATATCTTTCTCCTCCCCACCACCACCCACTCTCTTGCGATGCTGATGATTAAACCCAGGGCTACACACATGCAGGGGGATCTCTGTCAGCAGCCCCTGCCTCAGCCCTGGCCCCTAGATTTGTTTCTTCCTGTGTCAGTTTTAATAATGTGCATCTAAAAGAATCTGTCTCATGGAAGTGGTGGCATTTGCCGATGGTAACCTCATGAGCCTCTTCCTCTTCGAATGTTCATTTATTCCTGATAACGATAATTTACCTTCTTTTTTCTTCGTCTGTTCAGCAAGTTGCTTACCAGTTTTCTAGACCACTTACTTGATTTCACTGGTTTTTGTCTGTTGTCCTTTGAAAAAATTATTTATTGAGACATGTTCTTACTGTATCTCCCAGGCTGGCCTTTAACCCTTGACCCTCTTTCCTTGCTTTGGGAGTTGGGGGGGGGGGCGGGATCACCATGCCCAGTGTCAGTTTTTATTGAATTGGCTTTTTGTTTATATGTATTTATGTGAAGTTAGTACATCTTTTCTAACATATTAGGTGTGGCTCCTTTTCCTGAATGATAGAAATATTGAATGTCTTCTTTTTACGTTTATCTATTTGGAGGTGGTAGGAGATGGGCAGGGTGCCCGTGCGGAGGTCAGCAGATAACTTGTGGAATGTTCTCTCTTCCACCATGTGGTTTACAGGGATTGTGCTCGGGTCCGTAGGTTTGGCAGCCAATGCCCAAACCCACCGGGCCATCCACTATCGGCCCCAGACAGAAATATTTACAACTCCTCTTTTCACTATGAGTTGCGCTGTGCACACTTCGTGTGTTTTTGCTATCACTTGGAGTACTTTCTCATATCTCCTGTGGTTTGATCCATGTGTAATTACAGCAGGGCTGTTTCCTTCCTATGATTTGGCATTTCCCCACATGTCTTGCTATTGCTGCTGTGGTTTGAGGGTATCTTCTGCAGGATTCCAATCCTTGTCGGTTTGGGGCGTGGTAAATAGAGCGTTTATGCTTGAAGGACTTGTGTGTTCTGTTGGATGTAGTTCTTCCTCCTGTCCTGTCTTCCAGATGACCTTGACTGTGCAGGGATTTTCTACCTCAGCTGGGACTGTAGTCACAAGGTGCGAGCTGGGTACAGCTTCTCTGCTATATAAATTGGCCGTTTTTTTTGCTGTTCAGGTTTTATATATCATTACAATGCCTGCTCTGCCAAATACCAGAAAGTCTTTGTGAATTTGTTTATTGTTTCAACTTGTCATTTTTGCTCCCTGTATCCTGAAGCCCCGTTAAGCCCCATTACACATCTGTAATTTTATATCATAATCAACTGACCTTGTCATTATGACATGTCTTTCTTAAATATGAAAAGATTCCTTTCCTTGAGGATCACTCAGTGGTTAAGATCGATTTCCCAGCACCCACATCTGCTGTAACTCCAGCTCCAGAGGACCTGATGCTCTCTTCTGGACTCTTTAGGTATCCACATCCCACCCCACCCCCACAATGCACATACATATGCATGCAGACACATACACATGCAGACACACACACACATACATACATATGCATACAGACACATACACATGCAGACACACACACACACACACACAAGACCCTAATAGATGTTTATGATAGTAATTTCTGGAAGGAAGAAAAACATAAAGATATAAATTGAAATCACCTAGAATGTTCCTCCTACATAAATCAGTTCTGGTTGTTGGTTTTTTTTTTTTTTTTTTTTTTTTTTTTTTAACTGGAAGGGTCTCACTCTGGAGCTTGCTAGGTTAGCCTGGCCTTGAACTTGAAATCTGTGCCTGCCTCTGCCTCAGAGTACTGGAATTAAAGGCATGTGCCACCACCGTACCTGGTTTCCTTTCACAGCAATTTGAACATGTAGTTACCATTTTTCTGAATGCTTATTTCTGAAATGTTAAGCTCTTACAACAGTGATTATTGTGGTGAAAGTCAGTATTGAACTTACTACCATCATCGCATGCAGTAGCATCAGCCTGTGAGCTGTAAAATATTTGTTAGTGTATTATTTTTACATATGTGTATATGTGTACCTGAAAGAGTTTGTTTGCACCACGTGTGTGCGGTTGCCCGTGGAAGGCGGAAGAGGGCATCGGGTCCCCTGGAGCTGGAGCTGCAGACATTGGGAGCCACCTAATGGAGTTCGGGGAGCTGAACCCGGCACCTACATAGCAGCCGGCTGTCTCCTGCCCCAGTCTGAGACTCTGGGGTGTTTGCAAACTCCATACCCGCTCAACACTTGCCTGTCCTTGCTGCTAGCCTTTGTCCGCCACCATTCTGCTTTCTAAGAACGTGAGCGTGTTAGATGCTTCACGGGAGTGGAATCCAGAAGTACTTGGCTTATTTCAGGTTGGAAGGTTCCGAGGTATTTGTTACAGCAGCTGCAGCTGACTCGTCACCTCCGAGCCCCGTGGCTTTGAAACGGGTCTTAGGTGTCAGTTCCGGTGCAGCTGACTCACCAGAGGATTGCTCTCAGCTATTGTTTTACTCTGTCTGCCCCTTGTATGCCCGGGCCTCAGAGATAGAGCCTCAGGTGTTCCTGCCCCTTACCTAGGTACACTTGATTGTTGCTGGTCTGGGACTCAGAGCTGGCGTAAAGGCATGTGCCATCATGCCTGTCCCTTTCCCTTTTATTATTATTATTATTATTATTATTATTACTATTATTGGTTTTTTGAGACAGGGTTTCTCTGCATAGTTTTGGTGTGCCTGTCCTGGATCTCGATCTGTAGACCAGGCTGGCCTAGAACTCACAGAGATGCGCCTGCCTCTGCCTCCCGTGTGCTGGGATTAAAGGCGTGCGCCACCACCGCCCGGCTATTACTGTTTTTTGTTTTTGTTTTTTTGAGACCTTTGTAACTCTGGCTGCCCTGGAACCTGCTATGTAGACCAGGCTGGCTTAGAACTCAGAGATCTGCCTGCCTCTGCCTCCCGAGTGCTGGGACTAAAGGAGTGCGCCACCACATCTGACTTCCCTTGTGTTTTGAGACAGGGTCTTGAACTCCAGCTGGCCTTGAACTTGTGGCAGTCCTTCCTCAGCCTTCCTTGGTCCGGCTAGCTGTTGGCCTCTCTTAAAGTTCATTTTGCTCTTTTCTTCTGTGATAATTTGATTTACCCTCCCAGATCATTCCCATCTCGTGTGCTGTGTTTTTCGGTTCTGGAATTTCCTTGGGTTCTCTTAGTCTCTGTACTTTTCTCCAGTTTCTGTAGCATACACGGGATTTTGTTGAACATACTTGCTTCCTAATTATAATCATGTGGCCGTCTTGTGTCAGCATCTGTTGACTGCACTGTTCTTCCCCTTCTTCGGTATGCCTCGTAATTTGCTATTGAACACAGGGCATCCTGCTCACAGAACGCGGGAAAGCAGAGTGAACAGTTTTGCTTTTTCCTCTGGAGGGCCTCTCTCCTCTTCACAGAGCTCAGGAGAACCATGCTGCATCTTAGTTAAGGGCTGTTGTCTGTTGTCCTAGCAGCGTGGAGCTTGCTGGTTGGGATGTGGCTTTGGTCTCAGATGCCACAGTTCAGTTGGCTTTACTCACCTGGGACTGGGATTATGAAAACTTATTTTGTAGGACCCAGTGGTCTGCTCCTGTGGGGTTATATAGTCTTGGATCCAGTCCGCTCCTCCACACAGCTGGCTACAGTTGCCTGATTGCTGCTTGTAAATAAAATGTCTCTGGGAAGCTCCCAATTGTGTAGACCTGCTGTGAGAGGCACGGGGGCAGGTGTGCTGCTCTCCTGGCTGTTAATGCCTCGGTTTTTCCCTGTGGGCTTCAGCCCAGGTGTCTGTGCTAATGCCAATCTTCTTGGCTGCAGGAGTAGAGGGCATGCTTGCCCTAAGTTCCCATCTTCAGAAACAGGTTTCTCTCCAGCCATTTTCAGTTACATTAGACTAATCCTGTGGTACTCGAAACTTCTCAAGAGCCAAGCTTTCCCTTGTAGCTTACTCTCTCCTTCCTTCTGGTGCTTAGATCTTAGACTTCTGCTTTGTCTTTAAATTATACATTTTTTGCCATTGTAAAGTTTACGTCACAGCAGGGTGTGCAGGCACACTCCTTTAATCCCATCACTCAGGAGGCAGAGGCAGGAAGATCTCTGAGTGCCTGGTCTACAGAGCAAGTTCCAGGACAGCCAGGACTGTTTCACAGAGAAATCTTATCTTGAAAAACCCCCGCAAAAAAGCAAACAACAACAAAAAAGTTCATGTCAAGTGCCAAAAAGAAGTATAGATACAAGTGGAGTATCTTATAAAATTCTAAGTAGAATTTTGTCCCAATTGTCATGGTTCTGTGAAATCCCAACAGATAGATTTAAAATTTCAGTACGTAATGAGTACTGTTACTTACATTGTGCCAATGTTGGTGTGCATGTGGTGACTTGGAAAAAGACTCTTGTGTTGCATGGACAGATTATAGAAAGGCATTCTTGACCACTCCACTCTGGGACCTTGCACAGCTGTGCACAGTACATCTGAGCTGGGAAGATGAGAGAATTATAAAACATTGCCAAGTATGAAATTCGTATATGGCTACTGTAAACACACATTTTTTTCCTGTTTATAAAAATGAGCTGGATTTGTGTTACTGCTTTTTGTTTTCTTTATTTAATCATAACATATCATAGAAAATCTATGACTGAGAAGTTTCTAGAAAATCCAGGGGCCCCTAAGAGACTCCCTGAGGGAGAAGAACTGAAGATAATAACGCTTAAGTGCGCGCTGGTCTCTCTCTGTAGCAAGTACTGAAAATGTTAGTTGAATGTTAAAACTTCTGCAACAAGTAACAGTAAACCTTTATACTTAATGGAAGTGGTTGGCCTGCTATTTCAGTCAGGAGCAGATGCTCCCTGGGAAGCAGGGTACCATAAGCAGAGCATTGACCATCGCCTGATTTCTGTTGTGCAGGCATACTCCAACACCCAGATGGTACAGTTCTGAAGCAGCTACAGCCGCCGCCACGGGGCCCGAGAGAGCTGGAATTTTATACCATGGTAAGTGACGCAGGGCGCTTTGTTGTTTTACGGGCCCTTCAGTTCTCTGCTGTGACTCAGAGCGAGAAACGTGTTTGACAGCATGCTCCGGGTCCCCCGAGTAACAGACGAGCTCCGTGCTTTGTGGAAAACGGTTTATCTTCCAGGGTTTCTGCTGCAACCTAGTATTTTCTGTTCTGTTTCACGTCCTGGAGATCCTTATTCTGAGTCACTACATTGATTTCAATCAACTGGTCGTGACCCACAATTTGAACAACACTCAACAGAGAATTTGTCGCTCTCAGAAATGCTAAGTTAGTGTTTTTATTACAGCTTCTTAGAGTCGTGATTGTTTTGCCTTGTTTAGGTGGGGCCGCACTGTATATCACAGGCTGGCCGAGGACTCACAGTGCCCCTACCTCAGCCTTCCCAGGGCCGGGTGCCTCTATGCTCTGCCTCTTCCAGTCTTCAGTGTGTCTCTGCACTGTGGGAGAAGAGCTCATTCCTAATACCCCATTCATCATATGACCCAGAATGTTTTCTCAGCGTGTTCACAGTGTTCCGTGACCACCAACTATTTCTTAACTTCAAAACGTTTTAACCACGGGGCTCCACCAGCCACAGGTTCGCTTTCCCCCCCCACATGCTTGCTGGCTTCTGTGTGTCCTCTCGGGTAATCTTGTTCAGATATTTCTCCCATTTTGCAGTTGAAGTGTCTATAAAACGTTCAGTTACATCCTTACAGTGTGGATACAAGCCCTGATCAAACACAGCCGCTTGTCGGTGTTTCCCGCCATTCTTCTCACTGTCTTGGTAGTGAGTGTCCTCGCAAACACAAAGTCATGCATTTTGATCAGTGTTTCTTTCTCGCGTTGCTGTTTGGAGAAAGGGTCTTATTCTACAGCTTAGGAATTTACTCCCAGCCGTCTTCCTCAGTCTCCCAAGCACTGCGGTTACGGGTGTGCACCACCACACCCCACTCTAATTGGTTCTGTTTGGGCTTGTATTGATTTTCCTGGCTCTGATAAGAGAGCAGGGAAGGTGCCTCCACCCCACTGGGAGCTCCTTTTTCCTCTCTTGTTACCCACTGTTCTGTCCCGTGTTGTCTCTGACCCTCTGAGAGCGCTCTTCCAGACAGTCCTCACCTAACACAAGGAGTGGGAGGTCAGGTGGTGTGCTCACTCGCTAGGGCCGCCATAACAAAGGAACACAAGTTGTTTGGCTTGAAATACAGAAGCCAAGTGTTTCACTCTTAGCCTCCTGGTCAGGCTGCAGTCAGGAGTTTCTTCTGAAGGCCTCTCTCCGTCTCCTGCTCATAGGCTGTCTCCTCAGATCTTCTTCTGTGGGGTTTGTGTCTTAATGTGCTTCCTGAGAACACCCTCAGCATGACAAACCCTGGTTTTAACCACGACGGTCATGCATGCCGTCTCCAGATGTGTTCACATCTGAGGCACTGGGGTTGGGTCCCACAGGTGAATTGTGGTGGCTCAAAGCTCACACTGTAAATGACTGATTCCCGAGAAGTGAAAATTTCTTTCCTTCACTCCTGAGAGGCTTGAAGATTAGGATTAGAGCACGATGTTCCAGTCTTCAGTTTAGCCTGTGCGTGACTACTGGTCATGAGTGGTGTGCCCACACTGCACAGATGAAACATGGTTTGCTCACTTGGTAGTCAGTGTTTCTCAGTCAATTTCTGGTAGAAAGACGATAATTTATTTCCTTTCCCCTTTCTCTTAGATATGAGGTTCAGCTTCTGGTAAATGAAATTCTATCTTATACATTTCTTAAAAGGCTATTGTAGTTTCATTTTAACCTGTGTGGTATGCTCACTCATAAAATCATGTGTTGTTTAGACATATATTAAAGCTGGCCCTCAGAGTTTAAAAGGAATAAAACTTGTTTCATAGATATAAACTAGATAATATGTAAACTATTTAATTTAGTGAGAAAACCAGGCAAGTGTTACAGACTGTTCAAGGGGACGGGTAAAATGGCTCAGCCAGTAACGGAGCTTGCCTCCAAGCCTGATAACCTGAATTTGGTTGGGCACTACATGGTGGAAGGAAAGAATTGGTGTCCTTAGTTGTCCACTACACACACACACACACACACACGCACATGCACAGGCACACGCACACACATACACACACACACACACATTAAATGAACGAATTTAAAAATTACAAATAAACCCAGGCGGTGGTGGCGCACGCCTTTAATCCCAGCACACGGGAAGCAGAGCCAGGTGGATCTCTGTGAGTTCGAGGCCAGCCTGGTCTACAGAGTGAGATCCAGGACAGGCACCGAAACTACACAGAGAAACCCTGTCTCAATAAAAAAAAAAAAAATAATAATACAAATAAAAATGGCGCAAAAAGTTAGCCTAGTTGCCCCCCACCCACCAGAATTTACTTGCGTGTGTCCTGAGAATTACTTTGAATTTCGGGTCAGTTGTGTACAACTCACATTAGTGGCAGATAGTTGAAAGACATCGACAGGCAGGACTTATCACCAGGAGAGTCTTCTCCGTGGATCACCAGGACCACCAGTGTGCTGTAAGTAGCTGGTTATTATTACAAAGCCATGCCAGATGAGTTACAAATCTGTTATGCCTGGTCCCCCTGAGGGGTCACGGAACCCTGATGAGCGCTGCCCTCTCTGTTCAGGTTTACGCTGCTGACTGTGCTGATGCTGTTCTCCTGGAGCTGCGAAAACACCTGCCCAAGTACTACGGCGTCTGGTCCCCTCCCACCGCACCAAACGGTAATGCATTTTACATACCTCTCTCAGTTCAGTTCCCAAGCTTGGCTTTATGAGGGTCCGTGTAAAAGGCTGTAAAACATGGAATGAATGTGCTTTCCTTTCCTCCCTTCACTAAACAAAACTCACTGGTACTTTCACTTTTTTATCACCATTTTCTTGAATGACTTGTTACACATGAACTGATAAATCTGTTACAGTTGCATGAGTGCATCTTAGTACTGTACTAATTTACAGATGTTTGTTTCTTATCTAAAGAATAAAACAGTAAGAACCCACACAGAAGTGCCTCCCCAGCATAGCTCTGTCTCCCGCCGTACTCCCAACCTGCAGGCTTTTGGGAAACCCTGGGAAGTGCCACAGGGGAGAAATGAGATCTTGTGCATCCGTCTTGGAGTCTGGTGACGGGTTCAGTTAATCAAAGCTGCAGGCTTTGCTGATGTGGGTCTTGAACCACATTATAACACTTTTTGAGCTTTGGTTCCTAACTTAGTGTGTCAGATGTCACTCCTGGGATGTCTTGGGCTCCTTTCTGGGGGAATTCCTAGCTGAATAGTGGTCATTCTAGGGCTACGTGGGGTATTTAAGAACCACTTGTACTTTATAGTTTAGAGAAAGCTGAGGCTCTGTGGTCTTCATGGTGAGTGCCGCTTACTGAAATGCTCAGGACTAGAAGTATTTCCAGTCTGGGAATATTTGCATAGACAGAGGTGTCTTGGTGATAGGCCCCAGGCCCAGGCTTGAGACCCACTTTTATGGAAACTGAAGGCAGTTTTGATGGCATTTGTGCTGTGCCGAGTTTAGACTCTAATCTAACCTGTGAGGCCAGCATGGAATTTTCCATTTATGGCACCATGTTGGTGCTCACAAACTTTCAGAGTGTGGCCCAGATCGGATTTCAGATGTTTGGATTAGCAATGTTGGATTCATTCAGTCCATCTTTTTTTCTGTCTGTCTGTTTGTCTGTCTGTCTGTCTTACTCTCTTAAAGATCTTAGTCCCAAATATATGCAGATGTTTATGATAGAGAATAGCATTCTGAGCAACTACTCCACAGACCATTGTAACTGCCCTTGGGTCTTTTTTAATTTTTTTTTTTGAAACTAGGTCTCACTATGTAGTCCTGGTTGACCTGCCTCTGCTGCCTGGATGCTGAGATTAAAGGTGTATGCTGCCACATCCACAGGTCCTCATTCTCCGTATTCTGCCCGACACGTGGCTGTAAACACACTTTGCATTGTAGCGTCTTCCCTTCCCCCTTTTGCTGTGAGTGGCACTTGTCAGAAGTGCCATTCATGAGACCAGAGAAGGAAGCTTGCTTATCCGGGTCCCAGTGAGCTGTGCTGACAGCTGCAGCTTGACACAGAACAGTCTGTGCTGCGGACAGTGTGGGTAGAGGTCTGGGTAATGAGATACTCAGCTGAACAAGGTTCTTGGAAAGGTCTGGAGAGAGGGCTCAGAGGTTAAGAGCACTGGCTATTCTTGGATTCAGTTCCCAGCACCCGGGTAGCTCATAACGATCTATAACTCCAGGGGATCCGATACCTCTTCTGGCTTTGCAGGCATTTGCATACACCTGGTGTCTGTACATACATGCAGATAAAAAGTCATATACATAGAATAAAAAAATTTTTAAAAAGAAAATATTTCTTGAGAAGATTCTTTGGAGAACTGGGCATGATAGTTATGACTCAGATGAACATAAACATGTGTAATATGTGTATATAGTCAGCACTTCTCTTTTTCTTTATGTAGGGACTTTCTACATAGCTCTGGCTATCTAGGAATTCACTCTGCAGACAAGGCAGCCTGGAACTCAGAGAGAGATCCACCTGCCTCTGCCTCCAGAGTGCTGGGATTAAAGGTGTTCCCCGCCACACCTGGCCACTTCCTTTTTTGCCATGTCCCTAAGCTATGGATATAGCATATTAGGAAGGAAATACAGCGTCAGAAAAGTAGTTCTCACATCTGGTGCAGCATTTTTTTCTGTCTACGGTTGAAGCTAATCCATAAGACTTTCTTTAGCAGGAGGCATTGGTGTAGTTGGCAGCAGTGTGAGCAGGTGTGTCTGTGTGGGCATGGAGGAAATTGGGGAAATACATCGTGACGGCCGAGCACCCGCAAGGGCCTGCATGAGCCTGGCGATCAGATTGCATTTTGCTGCCTTAGCTCTTTTCAGCCTGAGATAAAATCAATATGTAATAAATAGATGTTCTTGTTAATGTTTAACTGTGGGCCAAGGCTTAGGATTAGCTTCAGGGTGGAAGGTATCTGTTATCCAGGGCCTGATTGAGTTGTGATTATGCCTTTTTATTTTGTGGTTCTTACATTGTATTTGTCTTACTGGGAACGGAAAAAGTTTGCTCCAGGGAATCAGTCCGCATTTGTATTTATTCTGGACGCTGCAGTTCAACTTGCATGCATGGCGACCTAACATGGGTTTTAATACCTGTCAGTCATGCTCATGTTTAGTACTTAATGTATCCTTGCAGTCCAATCCCAGTGCTCTGGAGTACCAGGTGGCACCAGGCACTGTTTGGATAAAGTGTTACCTCTCTTCCTCAGGATCAGCTCTGGAAGGCAAGGCTTAAATGCTGTTGCCTGTCTGTCTCAGAGTAGTACCTTGCCATGGGAGGTACTTCTGGAATTGTATTGACACATCCTTAGCACTCTGGACCATGATGCCTCTCTTTCATGGTGGGCCCGCGCTGGACTCTCCAATCTTATATGCCATTCAGGTGCAGGGACATGCTAGGCTGACGCATGGTGGAGCTGACATTTGTTTCTGCACATGACCCTAGCCCTTCTTCTCCCTGTTGGTTCCCACCAAAGGGATCACTCACTTCTCACAGAGGGAATTACGTGTTGTGGCGTGAGCTGAAGATCCGGAGAACTGTCCCAAGCAGGTTACCTCTGGAATCCCAGTTCCAAGCTGTGTCAGATGTTTACCTGTTGCGGTGACTGTGGTTGGGGGCTGGGTTCCCGACTGTGACAGGAGCACTTCTGAGGTCTGCACCATGACACACCGTAATGCTTGAGACACACCTCAGCTGGAAACCAGCCCCACCTCCGTACTTCCTAGATGTCAGGAATCTCTTCCTCTTTCCATTCAGTGCGCAGCTGCAACTGACCCATGGGAAAACAGCGTTCCACTCTGGACCCAGAGGGGCCTCCACGAGGAGACATCTTTTGTTATTGGTTTGCAGTTACCTCAGAAGACAGTCCTGTAGACACACCTTTGATCTTTACATAACCGAGTTCAAGACTGACCTGCTTTGACTTGAGCTTTATTCTACTTACACCACTGAAAGAATTTGCCAGTAACGTCTTTTCAAAGGGAACCAGTATTCAGGTTTACAGACAAGACAACTGTCAGTCTCACAGGCTGGCACTCGGCTTGTGGCCCGCTTTCTTACTTCTCTCTTTCAAAAGCTTGTGTTAACTGGTGGTGTTACACAGCACCAGTTCTCTCCTAAGAACACTCATGTTCCTTCCTTTTTGAGTGTTCTGGGACAAGTGCTGACAGTGTACCCAGGGCTGGCCTGAGAGCCGTGATGCCCCGGCTGGTCTTTACTCTACTTTAGTGCTCCTGCTTTAGTCTCCTGAGTGTTGAGATGACAGGCATGTATCCCCATCCCCAGAGGCCTAGAACTCTGCATGCCTAAAGCAGGTTTTGATGTTTAGTTTTTACAGCTATGAAGAAAAGGTACAAATGAAAATCCACATTTGGCACATAGAAAACAGCCTTCCATTGAGATGTGTACAGGCCTCCCGACTGACAGTACGCACTCATACCCAGCCTTACCTCAGTGTGACTCTGATGTCGTCTCCAAGTTAATGACGATGTGGCTGTGATGCCGGGTATCTCCCCTGTTAAGGCCTTTTGTCTTTACTATACTTGGGATGTGAGCCTTGTCATTGACACTCTTCAACACTGCAGTAAGGGGAAGCTATCCTCTCCCAGATTCCCCATCCTGGAGTTGGCTTTTCAAACACAGAAACTTGGCTGTGTCCACTTGTCCTTTGCTGTTTGGGCCTGTGCTGTGGCTGTGTCCAGGCCTGTTGGTGAGATGCCTGGGCGGCTTGTTTCAGGTTCAGGCTCCTAGACTTCTTGACTGCTCTTCCAGGCCGCTGTCCCGTTGACACAGTGCTAACCTGCCTGCCCTGCTTGATCAAGGGATACCATTTGCCTCTTTACCCTCATCCTCTGCAGAAGGTTTATCCCTGTTAAGTCTGAGTTCTCATTTGGTTCCACACAAATATCTTTGTCGCAATTTCAAAACTGTGCCAGTCTGGGTGGGACAGGAAAGCGGGACATTAGTTAGAGCACAGGGCTTCTCTGACTCTGGTGCCCTTTACCTGGTTTAGAGGAAACACAAACTTTCTCCAACTATACTATGTGTGTGCACACATACATTTTGCATGCATGCACATGTATGAGCCATGGCACACATGTAGCAATCAGAGGACACAACCTTGGGTGTTGGCTGTCACCTTCCACCTTGTTCAGGACAGGATCCCCTATGGGCTGCTGCCTACGCCAGAGGCAAGTTCCCCAGGATCTTACCTTTGCCTCCCATCTCTCTGTAGGAGGGCTTGGTGCAGGTTATTTGTCCATGTATTTGTTTTATGTGGGTTCTGGGGATGCTAACTCACTTTACTCCTGGTGCTTGTACGCACTGTACCCACTCATCCATCTCCTCAGCCCCGAGAACGAAAACATGAATCATGATTTCATTGAGAATTTTGACAGGATTGTTTTCCTTAGGAAGAGGGAGAATTATTTCTTCTCTCCTTTCTCTCTTTGCTCTTGGGTCCTTGCTTTCAAGGTAAACTGCAAGAAGGGGCTTTTGTGGTGTGACAGCCAGTCTTCTGTGGGCAGATGTGGAGGGGAGGGGGGCTGAAGTGAGTGACAGACAGAGCAACAGTGCGTTTGAAAGTAGCGAGAGGGAATTTGGTGGTGTCATTTGGATTCAGTCCCAAGCTTACTGATGTCACATGAAGAACAAACCATGAAATTCTTAAATACATAAGAAATCTCATTGTGAGCCCGGGTGGCGTTGTGTTCACAGGGGATGGAGTTCCTTCCCATGGCTTTGTAACGCTGCACATTCGCTTTGCTCCAGTGACGTCTGCGGTCACACATGGGAGGCAGTTCTCTGACGTTTATGCTTGTTCACGAATCTGTTGACTCTAGATTTACCTTAAGTCTGCTCTCCGCTAGCGTTTCCTCTTTGTTTTCCTCTGGAGGTTATTTGAGTGATAGGATTGCCTGTGGTTAATTACAGTTTTTCTCTAATAACAGATGTATACCTAAAACTGGAAGATGTGACTCATAAGTTTAATAAGCCCTGCATAATGGATGTGAAGATAGGGCGGAAGAGCTATGACCCCTTTGCCTCATCAGAGAAAATCCAGCAGCAGGTCAGCAAGTACCCTCTGATGGAGGAGATCGGGTTCCTGGTGCTCGGCATGAGGGTAAGAATGGTTTTGGTGAGGCGTGTGTGCTCCCCTTACACACCACTCGTGAGACGGCAGGTGTTACCTCAGTGCTGGTAGAGAAGAATGAGGGCCCTGTGCGGGTGGGTCGTCCAGGAGGCCTGTGAGCTATGAGGGCAGGGTTTTTATCTGTCTCTCACTGGTCTGTGGTCCGTGACACCGGTCCTGACACCTAGTAGGTAATTAATACACAATGACCAGACCCAAAGATGGTAATGCTGGTGATTTTGTTTTAAAGACGTTTTAAGCTTAAGTGCACAATAAATATTAAAAGCTACATATTCATTGTAGCTTCCCTATAAGAAAAGAACTATTTTATACTTTTTGTCTTTTTTTGAAACAGGGTATCACTGTGTGGCCCTGACTGTCCTGTAACTTGCTTTGTAGACCAGGCTGGCCTTGAGTTTAGAGATTTACCTGCCTCTGCCTCCCAGGTGCTGTGGAAAAGAACTATTTTATAAATAGCAAAAGAGCCCACATTATTTCATGTTTTTATTTAAAACAGTTTTTATTTGCACATAGTTCTATGACTTAGTATTTAAATTTTTTTATTTTATCTGATACATAAGAATCTCATATTTATGCTTTGATATGTGAACATTCTGTTCACCTCAGAATAGATACGAGGTTGGTGTCATCTGGTGGCTGGGGCTGCTTGGGTCTCTCGTGGTCTGGACCTTTTGTCCATATGCCATCTGGCAGAAGGTTAACTTGAGCGTCTGTGCCCTGAGACCACATTCTGAAGGGCCAGAGCACAAGCCTCAGAGACGGGAAAGACTTGCTGTCATTCTGTAGGGCTATCACATGGTCGCTTCCCACCTCCGATGTCGCAACACAAATACCAGAATGCGTATGATGGGAAGGAAGGATTATTGAAACCACAGCTGGGAAGTAATGTGGCACGTGATCCTCTAAACCAGTGTGTCTAGATGTGCCCAATGATTGCAGCTTGTAAGCACGGTCAAGTGACAGATGAGCTTCCTTCTGGGCATTCAGAGGAAGCTTTGTGGGAGGTTACTACCATGCCAGTGACGACAGCAAAGTTAAACCCCATGTTGGACTTGATGTCTTGATCAATAAAGCCGAAGAACTGTTCAAGCGGTTTTTCACTTCAGAAAACTATAATAAACACGAGCCTATAAGAAAAGACAAAAAGGAGCCTGCAGAATGGCTCACTGGATAAAGGAGCTTTCTGTGAAAGTGTCACAACTTGTTTGGTCCCCAGGGCTCACGTACAGAGTTCTCTTGGACCCCACACATGCTCTGTGGTCTTTTCTTACCTTCTCTTAGGATGGAGCTCTCAGTCTAAAAGGAGCTTTCTCCTCTGTCCCCTGCTTTTCCTTCCCTCCCAGCTCTCCAAAATCTTCCACTATTGATTCTCTCATGATTCTTCACCTTCTACCTGTTGTGGGCTTTTGTTGTTGTTTGTTTCAAGAAACCCCATGCTTACCATGCTAGGCTGGTGAGTTGCCGATTGAGCTGTCTCCCCTTGAAAACCAAAGCAGTTCCTTTCCTGTGTAAAGTCATTTCATTGCTGTGACATAGCTCTCTCGTTAGTCACAAATTGTCTGTGTCTTCTCTTTCTCCTGTTTAACCTATCCTGAGGTCTCGGTGGCTCGTATTATCATACTATAATCGAACACGCATGCTCCTTTTGGTGGCTCCGTGATGGTTTCCAGGCTTTGCGATTACCCACCATGTCACAGTGAGCCATGGGTCTGCCTCGCTCCGCCACTGTGCAGGGTGTCCTGGCACAGTCTGTGAGGTGGAGTGCTGGCTTATGGGAGTCTACAGCTTTGGTGGCTGAGGCAGTCTGCATTGTGTTGAGCATCAGTCTTCAGCTAGGCGAGCTTTGCTCCCGGGCAGGCACTTGGCAACGTCTTAGACCAGTGGTTCTCAACCTTCCTAAAGCTACAACCCTGTAATACAGTTCCTCATGTTGTGGTGACGCCCAACCATACAATTACTTTCATGGCTACTTCTTTTTTTGTTTTGTTTTTCGAGACAGAGTTTCTCTCTGTAGACCAGGCTGGGGCGCAGAGATCCTCCTGCCTCTGCTTCCCCTAAACTGGCGCCACCACCACCACTCACCTGACTCTAGAATTCAATTTTAGATGGAAGTAATAATAAAAGACATTGTAGTAAGAATACATTTTTTGGAAGCTTTTTTTTTAAAAAAAAAATTATTATATTTATTATATGTAGTGTTCTGTCTGCGTGCATGCCTGCATGCCAGAAGAGGGCATCAGATCTCATTATAGATGGTTGTGAGCCACCATATAGTTGCTGGGAATTGAACTCGGGACCTCTGGAAGAACAGCTAGTGCTCTTAACCTCTGAGCCATCTCTCCAGCCTTTGTTTTTGTTTTTTGAGGACACCATCTCGTGTAGCTAAGCCTGGCATCTTTGTTGTGTGGGTGAACTCACCTTGAACTTCCAATCCTCATGCCTCTATCTCATAAGTGCTGATATTACAGGCGTGTGCAACCACACCTGCTTTTTATTGGTGCTGGAGAGTGAGCCCAGGGCTGTTTGCATGGGGTGGGGGGGAGTATCGCTGTTACATTCCAGCTCCTCTCCACTTGAACTTCTATCTCTGTGGCAGAATTTCATGTAGTCCATTGCTTTAAACTTGCTGTGTAGCCAAGGATGACCTTGAACTCCTGACCTTCCGCTTCTACTTCCCAAGTGTTGAGGCATGTGTTACTACACTCAGCTAAGCTTGCAATATTAAGAAATGCTCTCAAGCCAGGCGGTGGTGACGCATGCCTTTAATCCCAGCACTTGGGAGGCAGAGCCAGGCAGATATCTGTGAGTTTGAGGCCAGCCTGGGCTACCAGGTGAGTTCCAGGAAAGGTGCAAAGCTACATACACAGAGAAACCCTGTCTCGAAAAAAACCAAAAACAAAAAAAATCAAAAACAACAACAAAGAAAGAAATGCTCTCATCTTGGCCCTGTAAATTTGTGAATAATTTTGATGGATTGAAATAGATAATTCTGTCATGTTGAAAATCTGTTACTCTTAGCAGCTTTTCAGAAGTGGGGCGCCAGAATGCAAGGTGCTCTTTCACGTCTGTGCGAGGGATCGTGTAACGAGTGGTGAAACGCATGGCCAAGGGCCCCCGTATTACTGTTTGACTGTTCACTGCTCCTTTATTTTGACAGGTTTACCATGTTCATTCTGACAGCTATGAGACACAAAACCAGCACTATGGAAGGAGCCTAACAAAAGAGACGCTGAAGGAAGGTGAGCACCCACCATGAATGCTTGGCTACTGCAGTCAGCGAGGTGGTTCCGATCACATTTGTTTCCGTTCTCTTGCAGAACAACGATTCAACTCATAAACTTTAAGAAAAAAGAAACCTCAATAGACAGAAGTAGGTTTACCATTATCCCTGCACCCTAGTATACCCAAGTGTGGGTTGTGAGTGCCCCCCTTCCTTTTACACTTCGGTTAGTGTCTCACTGGTAAGCTTGCTGGCCCGCTTGCTTCCAACTGCTATGATGAGGTCCGTCCAGGAAGAAGCCTTTATTCTGGTTCAGTTTCAGTGTGTGGATTCTTTGCATTGGGCACAGCATTGGAGGAGCTGTGGGGAGCAAATGTGTTCTGTTCTCTGGTGACCAGGAGGCAGGGAGGCCACTAAATGGCCTGTATACTATGAGCCCACCTCTCAAAATCCTCAGATGCCTCATACCATGTATTCAACATGGGGTCTCACAGCTCTCACGGAGCTGTCCTGTAGCAGTGTGCACTCCTGAAGTACAAACAGCTGAACACCATTGCCCACCTCAGCATCAAAGCTTTCCAATCATATTCTCCTGAGCTGGGTGGCTCATACCTTGAATCCCAGCAATTGTGGGATTAAATTATAGATTAACAAAATGTATTGAGTAGAAATTGTATTTAAAGTGCTCATTATGCAGGAGACTTTAAGGTGTGGTTTTGTGTCGAGTGTCTTTTTGTAGCTTCCTTCCCTCTGTGTAGCTTTGCCACTTCTAAGGTTATTGATGAATAAGCAGGTGGTATTGGCTTTATAAACCATTAACATATGTGCTTCTGTAAAATTCTGGTGATCTGGACATTACAAAAGGACATCTGTCTTTTAAAAATAATTTTGCATTAGGTGATTGTGGTTGTTTGAAAGAAAATGGCCCCCAAAGGGAGTGGCACTACTAGGAAGTGTGGCCTTGTTGGAGTAGGTATGGTTTTATTGGAGGAAATGTGTTATTTTTGAGGTGGGCTTTGAAGTCTCATATATGCTCAAGCCACACCCAGTGAGTCAGTTCACTTCCTGTTGCCTTTGGGTCAAGATGTTGGACTCTCCGCCCCAGCACCACGTCTGCCTGCACACTGCTGTACTCATAGCTGCCATGCTCCCTGCCATGATGATAATAGTCCAAACCTCTGGAACTGTAAGCCACCGTCTCAATTAAATGTTTTCCTTTATAAGAATTGCCATGGTCATGGTGTCTCTTCACAGCAGTAGAAACCCTAAGACAGTGATTCTTAGCTCTATGAAAAGTTGACTTGTAATGTAGAGCTTGTGGGAGCATACGAGTGTTACATACAGAAAACACATCTTCAGTGTAGTTTAATGGTTAGTTACTGTTTTGACATACTTAACCAAAGCAAGCTAGTACTTAATTTGACTATTTGAAAAAAA
Source organism: Peromyscus eremicus (assembly GCF_949786415.1). NCBI lineage: Eukaryota > Metazoa > Chordata > Mammalia > Rodentia > Cricetidae > Peromyscus > Peromyscus eremicus. Next base: position 15,259,893 of record NC_081432.1, on the reverse strand, counting down.
AAATATATATATATATTGAATTTTTAATTGAAAATAGGTTCTGTTTTTTTTAATTCAGTATATTCTGATTATGATTTCCCCTCCCCTAACTCCTCCTTGATCCTCTCCACTTTCTCACCCACCTAAATTCACACCTTTTCTTTTTCTCATTAGGATACAAACAGGCATCTAAAATTAATAATAGACTGGTGGTGGTAGTGCACATCTTTAATTCTAGCACTCAGGAGGCAGAGGCAGGTGGATTTCTGAGTTCAGGGCCAGCCTGGTCTATACAGAATGAGTTCCAGGACAGCCAGGGCTACATAGAGAAACCCCATCTCAAAAGAAGAAAAAAAGGAAGGAAGGAAGAAAGAAAAGGAAGCAATAAAGTAAAATTAGATAAAATGCCACTGCGTTTGTTTTCTGTCGGCCATCTACTGCTGGATGTAGGGTCTGGCCTTAAGAGTTGTTTGTATATCTAGTGAGACTCCATTGGAGAAAACTTGATTTTTCTTTTGAGAACAATTATCAATTGGAGATTGCGTTTGTGTTAGAGATGGGGGCTTATGTCCACTTCCCCTCTCAGCGCTGGAACGCCCATCAGGCCCAGACCTGCGTTTGTGTTAGAGATGGGGGCTTATGTCCACTTCCCCTCTCAGCGCTGGAACGCCCATCAGGCCCAGACCTGTACAGGCCCTGTGTATGCTGCCACAGTTTCTGTGAGTTCATATGTGTGCTGGTCCTGCTGTATTTAGAAGGCCTTGTTTCTTTGGCATCTACCATCCCCACTGACACACTCTTTCCTCCTCCTCTTCCACAGAGTTCCCTGATACATGAGGGGAAGGGATTGATGGAGACCTCCCATTTAGGACTGAGTGTTCCAAGGTCTTTCACTCTCTGCACATTGTCTGGCTGTGGGTCTCTGCATTAGTTCCCATCTACTGCAGGAGAAAGCATCTCTGATGATGGCTGAGAGAGACACTGATACATGGGTATAGCAAAATGTCACTAGGTATCATTTTATCACTTCAGTTCTTTAGCAGAACAGTAGGATTTGGTTTTCCCCTACATGCCTGGCCTATCTAGTCTTTGGTTTTTGGCCACCTGAGCAGTGCTGGGGATGGGTTCCATCTCGTGGAGTGGGCATCCTTAACTCAAATCTGATATTAGTTGGTTAGTCCCATACCTGTGTGCCACTACTACAGTAGTGCATCTTGCAGGTAGACCACTCTTATAGATATGAGGGTTTGTACTGGGTTGGTGTTTACCATCACCTTTGGTAGTGTGCAGGGTACCTTCCTATACCATGAGCATTAGTCATTAAGGATGAAGGCTCTAGGTAGGGACCAGCTTGACTTCTCCATGTTCATTGACTTGTGTAGGTACTTCAACAATTGGTCCTTAGCATCAGTTTGTGAATAGCAACCAATAACCTTGGCAACAGCCTGGTTGCTTGGGGGTTCCCATGGGGCTCCCTTTGGTCAACAACTCCATTAGATGTAATCCATTCCTTCGACAAGATGCTTCATTTGGTGATGAGAGATGTCCATCTGGGGCTCCGTCTCCCCATTATTTGGCGATTCCATTTAGATCATCTTCATAATATGTATATATTTTAGGAAGCTTCTGTTGTATTAGGTTTCCATACAACCCTTCAAATGGCCCTTAATTTTAGCTGTCCCTTCCCATATTTCCTCCCTCACCCTCTCTTCCCTCCTCCCCATTTGATTCTTCTGTTCCATTCACTCTGTCTTAGTCACTGTTCTATTGCTGTGAAGAGACACCATGACCATGGCAACTCTTATGAAGAAAGCATGTAGGACTCTCTAACAGTTTCAGAGGTTTGGTCCATGATCATCAGGGTGAGGAGCATGGCAGTATGCAGGCAGACATGGTAGCTGAAAGTTCTACCTCCAGATCTGAAGGCATCAGGAAGAGAGTGCCAGGGGCCTGGGCCTGGCTTGGGCTCTTGAAATCTCAAAGCCTACCCCCAGTGACACACTTCCTCCGACAGGGCTGCACCTACTCTAACAAGGCCACACCTCCTAATCCTTTCAATTAGTACCACGCCCTGGTAACCAAGCATTCAAATCTATGAACTTATGGAGGCCATTCTCATTCAAAGCACTATACCCCTAATCCATAACTATCCTCTTTCCCCTCCCTAGGATGATCCAACCTCCTTCCTAGTCCCTTACTGTACACCTAACCTCTGTGGTTATATGGATTGCAGCCTGCTTATTGAAGCCTTAACAGCTAACATCTACATATAAATGAATGCACACCATATTTGTCTTTTGGGTCTGGGTTACCTCACTGAAGATGATTTTTTCCCCCTAGCTCCATCTATTTACCTGAAAATTTAATGATTTTATTTTTTTGTTCAAACAGCTAAGTAATACTCAATTTTGTAATTTACCACATTTTCTTTAGCCATTCATCTTGACAGACCTTTAGGTTGTTTCCAATTGCTGGCTGTTATGAATTGAGCAGCAATGAACATGGGTGAGCAAGTGTCTCTCTTTGGTAGGATGAAGCATTCTTTGGGTACATGCCCAAGAGTGGTCTAGCGGGATCTTGGGTAGGTCTGTTCCCAGCTTCCTGAGGAAACACCACACTGATTTCCACAGCAGCTGTATCTGTTTACACTCCCACCAGCAATGGATGAGTGTTCCCCTTCTTCCACACCCTCGACAGCATGAGCCATCGCTTGTTCTGTTGATCTTGGCGTTTCGATTGGTGTAAGATGAAGTCTCAAAGTAGTTTTGATTTGCATTTTCCTGATGATTGACTTCCTTTCTTAAGTTTGTGCCTCATAGTGGGGGAACAAGTTACATAAAAGCAACTTGCCTAACCTGTACAATCCCAAGTATGATTCAGTATATTAAGGTGTAGCCCTTTTTTTTGAAGGTTTATTTTTTATTTTATATGTATGGATTTTCTTCCCGTATATATGTAAGTGTACCTTGTGGATGCCTGCCTGCTGCCCATGGAGGCCAGAAGAGGGATCAGATCCCCTGGGACTGGAGTTATAGATGCTTGGGAGCCCTGTGTGGGTACTGGGACTTGAACCTGAGTCCTCTAGAAGAGCAGCCAGTGCTCTTGTGGTATACCAACCATTTGTTCAGCCCAATTAAGGTGTAGTTTAAAAAGAGGGTTAATGATCTCCTTCCCTGCCTTCCTCAGTTCCTCTCTCCTTTTCCAGCATACACTAGGCAGGTGCTCTATCACATCACTAGCCATCTCCTCGATTTTTGTTTTGAGTCCAAGACTCACCAGGTTCCCCAGGCTAGCCTGTGCTCACTGTGGCCCAGGCAGGCCTGGAACGTGTAATCTTCCCCTCAGCCGTCTGTGTTGCTGGCACAGGCCTGCACCCCAGGCCTTAGAGCTCCTTCTCAATATCAATGCCATTTATCTCAAGAGTAGAGTTCTTCATTAGAGCATTCTGGTCTGGGTTTCTATGCGTCAGTCACTGTGGAATTAAGGATTTGGTTAGCTAGAAGGCATGTTGTCACCAAGTGAAGAATCTTACCTGCCATGAGCTCACTCTCCGAGTGACAGCTTCACGGATTGACCCTAACTCTGATGTGTTTCCTTCACAGGCGTCTCCAAGTTTTTCCACAATGGCTTCTGTTTAAGAAAAGACGCAGTTGCTGCCAGCATTCAGAAGGTTGAGAAGATTCTCCAGTGGTTTGAAAATCAGAAGCAGCTTAACTTTTATGCCAGCTCATTACTGTTTGTTTATGAAGGTTCATCTCAGCCAGCTACTACAAAATCAAACGATAGAACTTTGGCCGGGAAGTTTCTCTCCAAAGGCCACCTGTCGGACGCAGACGTACTGGAGTGCAATAACAACTTTCACCTGTTCAGCTCCCCGGCCAACGGGACGTCAGTAGGCAAAAGCTTATCCAAGGTGTACGCCAGGCACAGAAAGCTGTACTCCAAAAAGCACCACAGTCAGACTTCACTGAAAGTGGAAACTCTGGAGCAAGACAACGGGTGGAAAAGCCTGTCCCAGGAACACTTAAACGGAAACGTACTCTCCCAACTGGAAAAGGTGTTCTATCACCTTCCTGCAGGGCGCCAGGAGATCACAGATGTAGAAGTGCGGATGATAGACTTCGCCCACGTGTTCCCTAGCAACACAGTCGATGAGGGGTATGTTTACGGTCTGAAGCATCTAGTTGCTGTCCTTCGGAGTATTTTAGACAGTTGAGTCTCGCTGCAGTCTGTGAAGGAGTGGGCCGATCACCGTGGGGAGCCGCAGGCATCAGCTGGGCCCCTGTAATGCTCTGTAAAAAGTTTGTATTGTGAGTCAACGTTTTATTTGTCTTTATACCTTTGGTAGAAGGTTAACTTTTTTATATTCTTACTCAGGAATACTAATTTGTTCATTAGAAAACTATGAAGAATAAAGAAACAGGAATGTCGAGCAGGGAATGTGTGGGACAGGGAGTAAATAGCTGTAACATGTTTGCAAAACCATTACTCAGCCATTCAGAGTTCATGTAGCTTTCTGTAGCCAGTCACCATGGAATCTCTGTCCACTCAACCTTACCGGTGAGCTGTATCTCAACTATGACATTGCCAGACCACCTTAAGATCTAGAAAGCGCAGGTTGTGTTCATCAGGACCAGTGTGCCCGAGCTCCCTAAAACTGGAGAACATTTGACACGGAGATGAGGTTGTGTGGGCTCCACGTTAAAAGCAGAGAGCAGGGCCGGGCGGTGGTGGCGCACGCCTTTAATCCCAGCACTCCGGAGGTAGAGCCAGGCGGATCTCTGTGAGTTCGAGGCCAGCCTGGTCTACAGAGCGAGTTCCAGGACAGGCTCCAAAGCTACACAGAGAAACCCTGTCTCGAAAAACAAAACAGAAAACAAACAAACAAAAAAAGCAGAGAGCAGTGGATGAAAGGTGCTTAACCTGGCGTGGTCCACCCTCGGGGTCCCCTGTGGGGTCCCCTGCAGTTCCTTCTCTGTGCTCTGCGCTGTGCCTCATGGGAAAGGTGAGTGAGGCACATGGCTGACAACAGTCTTGGAATTAATAGCACAAATTTTTCCTCCCTAGGGTCAGGAGAAGAGAGGCTATTTGTAAAGAACAAATTACTTTTTTTTTCCCTCAAGGATTTCATTTTTGGAAAAGTCTTCATTTACTCTGTTGTGAAAAGTGCGATGCTTTTTATTACCATTCTGAGGCTTTGGAAAGGTGCATGGTGGAAACTTAGTTTTGTTTCTTCTTTAAACAATTTTTGAGACCCTTTTCCATTTAAAGAAAAATCTTTTTTTTTTTTTTTCTTAAATGTATTCCCATTTACTTTCGAGCCTTAGCATAAACACATTTCTCAGAATCTGGTTAAGCAGTGACAGAATGCCGTTCCTGGTGTAGATGGGAATCCTGTGTAGGTTTCCCGCCCGTGGCATCTAACAGAGATATCATAGTTTAATTTCACTCAGAACGAGGGCAGGCAACTTTTCCTTGAAGAAATAGATTTATAAGTGTTATGTTTATTTTACAGCTACCACCCTTTTCAAATTAACTAGTTATTTATCAGTAAAATATTTTTAAAATTGAAATTAAACCCTCAAGTCCTTTTGCTGTCAGTACTGTAGTAATGGCTTGCACTTTGACTTACTGGTGTATTACAATAATTGAACAGCTTGACGTTTCTGAAAAATATTTTTGAGTTGTGACTTTACCTTTTTTTAAAAACCCCATTTTCCTTCAGAATTACAAATGAAACTGTTATACCCCAGAACCATTTTCTTGAACGTGGAGGGAATTTTAGGTTTATCTTACTCTCCTGACCCCATCACAGGGTAGTTTTGCAAAAGCCCACGCCCAAACGTGAGCCAGGAATAAATGGGTCATTAGCCAGCGTGCCTCGGGCATGTGCGTTTCGTGAGTTTTCACTCAGGAGGCTCCAAGTCTCCTCCACAAGGACTCCATGTTCTCTGCCCAAGTGTGTACTGGCTAGAGATGGTTTTGCTTCTTTCATTTTGTGGGAGTGAGTTTCTATCGATAATTCTTAGAAAACTTGGAGTTTTACTTTTTTTCTTACAATATTGACTTTTGTTCCTGGGTGTGATTCAGTAACTCTCAAGCTCATCTGGTGAACACTAGTTTGAATCTTAAGAGGCAGTTTGGGATGATGTCAGGCTGTGTGCGATGAATAAGTCAACTCAAGTACTCAAAGCTTTGGGCACACGGTCGCTCAGTAAAGTCCTTCATCTACAGCTCTTTGAAGCATTTTGGAAGCCCAGCATCCTGCCTTCCTGATGACTAGGTTTTGTCTGAATAAAACAGGAAGCGATTCTTATCTCTGCTTTTCAGGGAAGGGATTAATACTCAATTCTTCTTGTTTACATTTTAACACTGTTGCCCACTTTATGTTACTTTTTGATTATGCTTTTGATGACGTGATCAACGTGTGTATGTAACCAACCTGTGGCGTTTTCTGGTCTGTCCTGTCTTGTAAGATGATGCTGAGATTTGCCACTTTGGGGATGAGGCGTCCATCACTAGCCAAGCATATGTGAACACAGATGTTTAAGAACTAAGCAAACGAGGAGACGGTTCGGACTGATGGAAATGCTACCCCCCTCCCCCAACATGATTTTAGTGTATTTCTTAAGGGATGCACTCTCATGGAAAGGACTTTTAAGAAATTGTGGATGTGAATACGTTTCTCAAATAAAAGTTTAAATTGTAAAATAGTTTTATAATAAAATATTTACATTAATTATTTTAATATGGATGGAAGTTGCATAAATTATAATTGTTAAATATTTAAGTCGTCTTTCGAGAGAGTTTTGAAAGTGTGTGTAAGTGGCTCTAGTAGCCGTTAAATTGCTTTGTGTGTCTGAAGGGGGCTTGTGCACTCTGCCTGTCCACACTACAGGTTGCTACCGTGGCCCTGCAGGCTGCTCAACTGACTAATAACTATTTTCTGAATGTTGATGTCCTGTAATTCAGTGGTTTGTGATCTCCGTGGCAATGCTCTTCCCACCAGGCCTAGGAACTATCAAGTTTATCACATTTGGGGGAAAATGAATTTCCATAATTCGGTTGCAGTCTTCTCATTGACTTTTGAATTTGTAGGCAGGAGGGAGTTGCTGAACTATGAAATGGACAGGCGCTGAGGCCGGCCTTTGAATGGCCGACTGTTAGTACCACTCCACTTGAGGTCTGATGTTTAAACAGCTGTTCACCCTGCTGTCCTTATCTTCCAGACCCTTGACCTTGAGTTTTGTATATTTGTAGCTGCAGTTGTCCTTTCTCTTCCCCCTAAAATGGTTTAATTGCCCAGAAACATCCAGTCCTTTTTAGAAGGCGGTTATCCTTAGGGTGGTTCACCCAGATTCCTTTACCAAGCATGCACCATGTCGAGCATTGTCAGCCCCTCTCCAGTGTACATCTGTGAACCAGTCAAGACTAACCATTCCCAGCATCCTGTCTAGGTGGAGTGGCTGCTAGGGACTTCTTTCCCACAGATCTACAGACACACCTGCATTTAAAGCTGTTAAGGAGAGTGTTTGCGTAAAGATTAAATGGTAAGTATGGAGTTAACAAATAAGGCAGATCATTTTTGACTTTTGGGCTGAGACCAAGTGAAAGTGAGGTGAGGTCAGATGTGCAGAATTGCCGCCTCCAGTTGACTCTCCATCTGGGCGGCAGTTATAGACAAGGTCAAACAACGTTCAGTTCCGCTTGTGCTCGTAAAGGTATGCTTAGCTTCATCTCTGGAACAGCATTAGCATAGCGTCGCTGCGGTCAGCCCTTACTAGTGCGAACGTTTCAGACCTCAGATTTAAATCACTGGTATTTCAGATTTGTCAGTGGATATGAAGTTACTCCTTCACTTCAGAGTAATCACATTATAACACAAAATACTGATATTTGGAGGAGTCCACATCTTTGCTGGCAATACTGAAAGTCTTTTAACTCGTTGGCCAACTTCTATTAAGAGCTGCCACGATTCATGCCGTTAAGTCAGTAGAAAGTCAGAGTTTTCTTTTTTTAATTTTTAAAAATGTATCATTGTGGTTAAACTTTGGCCCAGTGTCCACTTACAGGATTAACAGTTTCATTATTGAAGGTAGGGTTTGTGATTCCCTGTAGAGAAGGGGAAAGGCACGCACAGACACTTTGCTGTGGGGTCTTTACTGGAAGATGTACAAAATTATGGAAAATTGCACCCAAATTGTGTCCATGGTAACTACAGGCAACAGTGCCAACCCCCCCATACTTGATGAATGAATGTATTGCTGTACTTGGGTGTAAATGTTCTAAATGTCTCTAGTTTTCTTTTTCAGTGTTTGTAATTTGTACGTTGACAGGATATTCTTGGAGTGCAGGGGTCATCACTGTGTTTCTAGAATCATTTAATGTGATATACCAATTTTTATAAGTGATATTTAGATAATTCTAATAACTGTATATTCAACAACTTATTAAAATGTTTTGCATTGGAGTTTCTTTCGTTAATTACCACATTCGAACAAACTAACGGTGTAAAAGACACTCAGCAAATGCTTGGGTACTGTGGCATAAACGTGGTGTCATCGGAGGGATTCACAGATGACTGAGTTGAGAGAAGCTTGCTCATTGAATGAGGGTGAGCAGGATCGATTTGTGTGAATGCTTTTTTTTTCTATCATACAAACTAAAATCTTGGGGAAATTGGTGCTGCCATGAAAACGCTATGGGTATTGTCTTGTTTTGTGAGGCAGACTCATTATGTAGACCAGGCTGGCCTCAAACTCAGAGATCTCCCTGCCTCTTGCCTTCAGAGTGCTGAGATTAGGGATATGGCCACCACACATGGCTTTAAAATACTGTGATTTTTTTAAAAGTTAACTTGGAAAGACTTGTGTCTATTTAAATTTTGTGGATGGGTCTCCTACTGAGTGGCCACGGTATTTTCATTCATTAGGAGGAATTAGAGATATTTATCTGCTTTGAGTTTTTGATTTAGAAAAGTTATGTGTGTGGGTGTGTGCACAGGAGTGCAGGTGCTCTTGGAGGCCAGCAGTGTCTTGGATTCCCTGGGAGCTGGAGTTCCAGGTGGTTGTGAGCCGAACCATGTGGTGCTGGGAACTGAACTAAGGCTCCCCGCCTCCTGCAAACTGCTCAGCGTCTTTCCAACTTCAGTCTTATATTTAAGTGTGGTGCTTGTGAACACATGCTGTGATTCATTTGAACACTGGAGGATAACTTGGGAGAGTGAGATCACAATGGGATCTGGGAGGCTTTTGAGGCAAGTGCTTTTACCCACAGAGCTACCTTGCCCATTCACAGTTGACTTATTTTTTTTTAAAGATTTATTTATTTATTATGTATACAGTGTTCTGTCTGCACGTATCCCTGCAGGCCAGAAGAGGGCACCAGATCTCATCACAGATGGTTGTGAGCCACCATGTGGTTGCTGGGAATTGAACTCAGGACCTTTGGAAGAGCAAGCAGTGCTCTTAACCTCTGAGCCATCTCTCCAGCCCCACAGTTGACTTTTAAACGAGGTTATCACATAGCCCAGGCTGACCTCGGAACTTTCTATATAGATGAAGCTGGCCTTGGATTCCTGATCCCCCTACCTTCACCTCCACAGTTCTGAGATGATGATGATGATGATGATGATGATTATGTGCCAAAATACCTGGCTTGAGAGTTTAAAAATAGAGTCCCATAAGTCTTTCTCAAGATGTGTGCTCTCTAGTACTGAGGAAAGGCAAGTGATGGGGCTAAAAGCTGCTCCATCAGGACTGTACGGGGAACCAGTGCTGACAGCATAGAGAGGATGTGGCCCTTCCTTGTCAGTCTATACCAAGTTAATACTCATGGAGCCATGATGCCCTCACATCTGCCAAAGTAAGGCAATACTTTTTGTTTGTGGGGTTTTTGTTGTTGTTTTTTCTTTGGTTTTTGGTTTTTCAAGACAGGGTTTCTCTGTGTAGTTTTGGTGCCTGTCCTGGAACTCGCTCTGTAGACCAGGCTGACCTCGAACTCACAGAGATCCACCTGGCTCTGCTTCCCAAGTGCTGAGATAAAAGGTGCACCGCCACCGCCCGGCCCCTCCTCAATTTTAAAAATGTTATCCTATGCATCTTATTCATGAACTTCCTCAGTGATGGCTGATTTTTTCCCCATGTGTACAGAAACTTAAGAGTTCATGACAGGGACTGGAGAGATGACTCAGTGGTTAAGAGCACTAACTGCTCTTCCAGAGGACCCGGGTTCAACTCCCAGCACCCACATGGCAGCTCACAGCTGTCTGGTAACTCCAGTTCCAGGGGACCCAACACCCTTACACGTTACACAGACATACATGCAGGCAAAACACCAATGCACATAAAAAAGAAAGTTTGTGACGATGATTTTTGTTCTATATTTAGCACCATGTTAGCTCACAAAGTGGCTGTCGAACTAACTTTTCTTCTGAAAGACCAGGTTCAGTTTAGGTGTGAGAGCTGCTTGCCTCATGCAGTATTTGAGCTTCAACATGCTTCTTGGTCATAATTACAGCCCCCCCCCCCCATGTGCTTCTCATGCATTTCCCCTAGAGGAGATGCTGGAGCAAACATTTCTGTTTTGTGTTGCAAGGATGAACACCTGGCCTAGGAACTGTATAAAGACAGGTTCATCGGGCGCTCAGTTTTAGAGGCAGAAAGGTGACCCCATCTGCTTAACTCTAGGACAAAGTGTTCTGTCTGCATCATGGCATGGGGCCTGCGGTTGTGGTTGGAACTTGCCAAAGAGAGATCATGTGGAACATGGGAAGCAAGAGTTAATTCAGGGACCTTACTCAATCACTATTATATCCTCCCTCTGCTCAGAACCAACCCACTCCAGGCAATCGGAATTAGTCTATTCTAAGGTGGGGTCCCCATGACCTACGTCCTTCCATCTAGGTCCCAGCTGTGACACGTCGCAGCATTTGTCATCCTGGTTACACAGGGGCTGGGCTTCTAGCACTCAATCCTCCATAGTGTAGCAGTCTGCCTACTGTGCTTTGAGTCTGTTTTGTTGGCATAGCAACAGGACTGTGTCTTCTCAGAAGAATGATAGTTAATGTTTTGTCAACATGGCACAGGCTAGAGCCATCTGAGAGGTGGGAACCTCAGTTGAGAAAATGCCACTATAAGATTGGCCTTTAGACAAGTCTGTGGGAGCATTTTCTTGATTCATGATTGATGTGAGAGGGCCCACCCCACTGTGGGTGGTGCCACTCCTGGGCAGACGGTACACTCCTGGGCTGTATAAGAAACATTGAACAAGCCATGGGAGCAAGCCACTAAGCAGCACTCTTGTGGCCTCTACCTCAGTTCCTGCCTCCAGGTGCCTGCCTTGAGTACTGGCTCTGACTTCCCTGAATGATAGACTACAGCCTGTGAGCCAAAATGAACTCTTTCCTCCTTGGGTTGCTTTTAGTCATGATGTTCATCATGACAGGAAGCTAACCAGGACGTAGGACAATATGCAACACTCTGGGTGTAACCCATCTAGTCACGGGGCTTAATCTTGGTTTCTAGCTTGCAGCTTTTCCGTAGATTGCCTGATCTGAGGAGGAGGATGGACAGATGGGTGCTCAGTAGCTGCGAATGCACCGCGTGGCTTCTGTAGGATAAATCTGTTGCGTTTGTAGAGACCTCGCTTCTACAAAAGGGCTGTCGAGTGTTTGCTTTTTTGCAATGTGGCATTACCTTTTTGAAGTAAAGCCACAAATAGCAATTAACAATGGAGAACCTCCCCTCTACCTCGGCCTCAAACAACTGAAGTGTATTTTTCAAGTATCCTTCAAGGTGTCCTTAACTTGTTTACAGTAGTGTTTTCAAAGGCCATTGCCCATTTCTTGGTATTTCCACAAGGGTTGAGGGTAAGTGGCGGCTGTTTGACCCATATGCAAATAGCTTAGGGCCGCCTGACTCCTTAATTCCTTTCTTTGAAAGAACAGAAAGGTGTCTGAAGATGGGGCCACCCTCACTGTAGTCACCCCTGCATGCCCCCATGCCCAATATGGTACCTGGTGTACTTACTTCCCTTGCTATCGGTTTTTCTTGGTGAGTTCCATGTGCACAGGTGTCTTTTCCCAGCACCCTAACCACTCGCTCAGTCTCTCCTCCCTTCAGTCCCAACCACTGCTTTCATCCCCACGTCAGCCTCTCAACTGAGTGGGGGTGCCCTACATGTAACAATGTTACTGACTCCCCCACTCTATCTGCTGTGGTCTCTACTTCTCTCCTGTAGGTGAAACACCCCCCCACCCCACCCCCGCTACTCCCCCAACCCCCCCTGCAGGCAAGAAGAACAGAGAGGGCAAAGCCAGGTCATGGTGGAACTATGAAACCACAAGGCACAGCTGGCCTGACTTCAGCAGCTAGATAGCCACCCCCCATCATTAGCCACCCCCACCAAACCCATCCTTACACAGAACCATATCACCAGGCCCCTTCATCTTTTCGTAATTCACCTGGCCCCCCTTTATTCCCCACTAAGAAAATAGCAGCAGGCCGGGCGGTGGTGGCGCACGCCTTTAATCCCAGCACTCGGGAGGCAGAGCCAGGCGGATCTCTGTGAGTTCGAGGCCAGCCTGGACTACCAAGTGAGCCCCAGGAAAGGCGCAAAGCTACACAGAAAAACCCTGTCTCGAAAAACCAAAAAAAAAAAAAAAAAAAAAAAAAGAAAATAGCAGCAATCATAGCAGCAATCAAAAGAGATTCTCCAGGGGAATATGACCCATGGAACAATCGAGTGTTTGGCTGGGCTCCTTCCCAGAACCCGGAGACTCTGGCTGTGCTATGAAGCCATCAGACTTCAAGGGCTGCTGCTGGACAGCTGGGTTTGCTCCGGACATTTTCAGCTCCAAGGCACAAGTTTTAAGTTGGTGGCAAACTGGAGATAAGCAAGGTTTGGCTTTCCAAAGATATTGATCATTTTTTCTTGTGTGTGAAAGGTTAGGCCATGACTGAGCGGCCACAAGCTGGCCCCAAGGACAAAGCGGGTCCAGAAAGCATCGCCCTGAATGTCACAGCTCCATTCCCACCAAACCACTAGGACAAGACTGCTGTGACTGAGCGGAGCCTGTCAGAGCTGACCCCAGCAGGTGCCCCCAACCAGACATTAGGACCAATTGCATGCTGGGAAATTGCAGGCACAGTGATTCACCCTAAGAGGACTGCTCATGCTAGGCAGGTTATATCTGTTTGTAAGACACACATTCTGTTTCCATGGAAACAAAGTCCATCACCGGTTCAAAGGACAGACAGGAGCCGCTGGAAAGGGAAGTGTTTTCATCTATGAAGGTTAAAGATCTTCCCCAGCCTCCATTCCTAGCTGCTCACTACAGTTATTGCGAAGGAAAGATCAGAGTTTTGTGTTCAAATTCAGGTTTTTCAGAGCTGGTCACACACTTGAACACCCTCTCTTTTACTTAGACAGACACAAATTCCTAAACCAGACAAGAGCAAGGTAACTTGCTCATGGGCTATCATTATTTTCAGTTTGCTGGTGTGTGTGTGTGTGTGTGTATATATATATTTAGAAATCTAAATATATATGTATATATATATTTAGAAAATAATTGATTTCATTTAGCAGTTAACCTGTGAGCTTAGTGGTGGCTAAATATTAGCTAGTTGATACTGAGTCCTTACTCAGTTCCAACACCCAAGAGGCTTCAAGCCATTGACCAATTAGCAAGGAAGTACATAAACTAGCGTACTCACAGTATAATTCAACTACGATACAACACTAAGCGTTTCAAAACTACTTAGAAAAACTACTCAGGTTCCTTGCCGGCCATCCCCAGCTCAGGTCATGTCAACAGTATTTTCCCATCGGTCTCTGTGGCACAATCTGCAGGGCACTTTTCACTTCCGTTTTTCATACACTCCCGATCGATTTCACTGGCAAATCTTCTGGGTTTGTTCGAACTTCCAGCTCCCGCCTTCCCCTCAGTGCTTTCAGAGTTACCACCATAGCTTGCTCTCCTCCCAGCTCCACCCCAGGCTGCTCAGTGGAGCCCTGATCACTCCAGCGCTTCCCTCCCATGGCCCGAACTTCACCCCACTCAGCAGCAAGAAGTGACTAAAATGCCAACCAAGCAGTTCCACGGGCCCAGGCTCAGAATCCTCCAACGTCTTCTCCTTGCACTTGGGTAGACTCTGAAACCCTGACCATCCCTTCTAGAATCTTCTCTGCCCATGTCTGTGACTACCTCTCTTATCTCATTTCCTGCCACTCCTATCATGCTTAGTACCCTCCTGACAAGCGAGGCACCCGCAATCCTTTTATTGCAGCCTGTCCTTTGCACTGAGCTGCTTCCCCAGGAACCGTGACTGTCCCACGCTCTCTGAGTTCTGTAAGCTCTAAGTGTGTCATGGTCAGGAAGAAGGTTTTTCCCTGGGCAAAACCAGCTGGTGCCTCCTTCCACAGGGACGTCTGATTCTGATGGATGGGCCTCGGGAACTTTATGTGATCGTTAGCTTTAATGGTCAAGGTCCTACAACCTAGAGTCATCTGGGAGGAGGAATTGTTTGGGATGGGCTGGCCTGTGGGAATGTCTGTGGGGTGTTGTCTTCACGGCTTTAATCGATGTGGAAAGACTCAGCCTGAAAGCGTGTGGCACCATTCCTAGGTTTTGGGCCCAGGACTGTATAAGAGAAAGCTAGCTGAATGCTAAACATTCATGTATTCCTTCTCTCTCTGCTCTTGGCTGTGGAGATGATGTGACTAGCTGCCTTGATTTCCCTGCAGTGATGGACTGGAATTGAGAACTAAAATAAACCCATTTCCCCCACAAGCTGCTTTTTGTTGTTGTGTTTTTTTTTTTTTTTTTTTTTTTCCCCACAGCAGAAGGGAAACGGGACCCTGCCATTTTGTTGTTCATTGCTTCTATACCTCTTTTGGGGTTCAGAAAATGATACCTCAAAGCTTGGGGCTGCAGTATGCTGAGTTCTGTAGAACTAAAGGCTGTTGGAAGGGCCCAGGGGCAAGTCCCTTTGTGCCCTCCTGCTCTTCTAGGCCCTGCTTGTCGGGTTCTGCTTGACTATGGAACAGTCCTTAAAGAGAGGAGTGAGGATTAAGAAATAATAGATATGAAGAGTAGAGAAGTTAACATAAAAGAAAAAGACAGAAACATAGAATAGCATCGGGAGGGCTCTGGGTCAACACCACAGTCACCCCGAGTTTATTCCTCATGGGCTTTTTATACACCAGCAAGGGGTGAGGCAAAAGACCTCCCCCTCTCAAAGACAAAGTACAGGCAAGTGTAAACACTTAATTCTCAAACATCTAGTAGCCACGCCTTACGGCAAAGCATTCTGTAATTAGGCCTTGAAGTATAAGACATCTGGTAATCACGCCTTTGGCCAAAAGATCCTTATTATGCAATCTTGTGGGGCAAAACAAGCTTGGACTCTCTGACCCTGAGTCAAGATGGAATAAGACCACACTATGGAGTCTCCATGGGCCCTCACACCTGCTTCTCTTTCTTCCATGGGACACACCAGAACTTTTCTTCTTCAAAACCGTCCCCCGGCCATCAAGAAATTCTGTGACCTACCCTTGTCTGATGGAAATATGACTATCTAGAAGTCTTGGGTCAGGTTCAGTTTATCTGCCGGTTAAAGAATTAAAAGACAGGAAATAAGTTACAGTCACAGCAAGCAAACAGGTTTTAGTAAAAGCGAAAGTGCATGTAGGGCACATACCTCCTCTGCACACTCCCCACAGACTTCTCACGCGTGGGAAGGGGATCCCGAAACAGAAATACATTTTCCTTTTGGAAGGCTGGGGCTTTAAGCTGGTTTTGGTGGCCTGGAGGGGGTCTCCTCCCCTCACTTTGGATTGGTCAACTTAAGAAGAAGAAGCTGGTAGGTCCACAGCTCTAAGCAGGACTGACTTAAGGTAAGTCTGGGCAAGTCAGCCTCAAGGGGGCGCTGCTACCACCACTTCTGCGGCTGGTAGAGCCTGCCAGGCCTTAGCATGATGAAGTTTGCTGTCTTGTTGTTTAGCATGGCCCCTTTCCCTCTCTTTCTGCCTGCCAGGGTGCATCTCTGCCTTCACTATGCCACAGACCCTCCTTCCATGAGGGGTGGAAAAATCATAAAGAAGAGCCCAGGACGGCTTTTTCTGGGCTTTCCCTCCTTGGTCTACTGCAGTCAGCTCAAGTTCTGTTTCTTCTTTCACATTGCTGCACGGCCAGCCCTCCATCCTCCATCAATCCACCCGCCTACAAAGACCGCTTGCTTTCCCTTCGGCCTTGGGGTCTTCACTTCTGAAGACGCCTGCGTCGTGTAGGACTTTTCGGTTCTGCTTTTCTCTTGACTTGTTGCTTCTGACAGAATTGGTGGCTGTGGCCTTTGTGGAGGGTGAAGAACGATGTCTCTCGTCCAGCCTGATGACTGACACCTGTAATGCACTTGGCTCCGAGTAGATGCTGAATGAGAGGACGAGGGATGGATGAGTGTGGCAGCGGTTCTTGGTTGTCAACATCTGGAACGAACGCCCCCAAATGGAGGGCACACCTGTGAGGGTTTTTGCTTAATTTGAAGTAGGAAGATCCACTTCTAATCTGGATCTCTGAGGTAGGAAGACAGCCTTTAATCTGATCTTGAGTCAGGAAGACACACTGTTGTATTTTAAAAATGGCAGGAAGGAGTCATGCCATACAACAGGACCCACGTGGGAAGTTTATTGAGGGGAGGAGGAAAAGGGGCAGAGACCGGTCCTTGGGGACCAGAGGGAAGAAAAAGAAAGAGACAGGAAGTGGACAAGGCCTGTCTTTTATAAGAAAATGTAGCGAATGCACTCAGGGGGTGCTCTCAGTGGCTGTAGCTGAGGATATATCCTGTCAGGACCCCAAGGGTAGGCCAGTACAGATGCCTAAATGTTAACACACACCAAATCAACTCAGGGAGGAAAGGGTTTATTTAAATTACACTTTTTTTTAAATCCCTGTTCATCATCAAGGAAGTCAGGACAGGAACTCAAACAGGGCGGACACTTGCAGGCAGGAGCTGACTTAGAGACCATGGAGGGGTGCTGCTTACTGGCTTGCTCCTAATGACTTACTCAGCCTGCCTTCTTATAGAACCTGGAACCACTAGCCTGGGTATGGCACCACCCACAATAAGCTTGGCCCTCCCCCAGCCAATTAATTAAGAAAACGCCCTGCAGGCTTGCATACAGTCTGATCTTATGGGGGCAATTTCTTAGTTAAGGTTCCCTCCTCTCAGATGACTTTAACTTGTGTCAAGGTTAAAACTAGTCAGCACAAATGTCTATTGAAGACCAGCTGAGACATCCAGCCTTGTGGACTGAGCAACTTCTGGATTCTTCAACTTTCCCTTCACAGCCAGCCATGGTTGGATTAGCTGGACTGCAGCCTGTGAACAGCTCTAATAAATACCCTTCTTATACATAGACAGACTCATTCTCTAAGTTCCGTTTCTCTGGAGAACCCTGACTAATACAACGAGGGATGTCTTTTCATCATCAAAATTCAGGAAATGAGAACGCCCAATCCCGTTGCCCAGTAACTTCAGGGCACAGGAGGAATAAAAACATGAACACAGGTGGATTAGTCTACTGCTTTGTTTTAGCTCTTTTCTCCTCCCCTCTCCTCCCCTCCCCTCCCTTCCTCTCCTTTCCTTGTTTTGAGGCTGGGCACTGCTGGGGATTGAACTCAAATCCTTGCACATGCTAAGCACACGCTCTACCACTAAACTACAACCGAGAGCCCCAGTGTGTGTGTGTGTGTGTATCATGGATGTATGTGAGTGTGGGTGTATGTATGGCATGGCTTGCCTATGAAGCTCACAGGATAACTTCTCAGAGTTGGTTCTCTCCTACTATGGGTTCCAGAGATTGAATGCAGGTCCTCAGGCTTGGTGGCAAGGGCTTTTACCCACTTAGCCATTGTGCTATTCCTGGGGCTTTGTTTTAGAGGCTCAAGTGAAGGGTTAGGGATATATATTAGGGATATAGTTTGAGTAGTTCTCTGTTTTGACTGGTAGTTTTCAGGTTACGTAACCCCTTTCCTACTGTGCATGCTCCTTCCCATGATGCATCTAATTTTAGTCTTATACATGCCCAGTTATGCATAGGCCTAGGGTGGTAAGTAGAGGACTGTTGCAGAATATTGTTTTAAGGTGTGCTTCTTTTGTTTATGTTGCATTTGTTTAACTCTGTGAAGCTGTGATACTGTGCCTGTCTGAAACACCTGGTGGTCTAATAAAGAACTGAATGGCCAATAGCAAGGCAGGAGAAAGGATGGGCGGGGCTGGCAGGCAGAGAGAATATACAGAAAGAGAAATCTGGGAGGAAGAAGTAGTAGCCAGAGGAAGAGGAGGACTCCAGGGGCCAGCCATCCAGCTACACAGCAAGCCACGGAGAACAGGAAAAGCCCAGAGACAAAAGGTAGATGGGATAATTTAAGTTAAGGAAAGCTGGCAAAAAATAAGCCAAGCTAAGGCCGGACATTCATAATTAGGAATAAGCCCCTGTGTGTGATTTATTTGGGAGCTGGGTGGTGCCCCCCCCAAAGAAAAAAAAAACCAGAGAACTATCCCTAAATAGTTCACTTGAGGATACTTTGCCTTATCGCACATGCATTCCAAACCTGTTCAGGCCAGATTGGCCCTTTGTCTATAGTTTCTGGACATAACTAGAATATGCTCGAATGGACTCTTAAGTTTGATAGTTGTTAAGGGGGAAAGGGGATTTACTCTATTGTTCAAAGGGTGTGTTCGTTCTTGTGTGCGTGCGTGTGTAACTCCGTGCAGGTGGGAGTCCTAGGCTGCTAGCATGTTGCCAGGCACATTGTTCGGAAAGAGATGTACATGCATAATATCTGCATGTGAGGTTCTTGGGCTGCCAAGTGCATTGTTTGCAGAGGAATGTGTGCATAGCCCACGCCCAGCGGAGTCCCAGGTGACTCGGCTGTTTTCGGAGTGCTACACTGCGCATGCGGTGTCGGGTATTTTTCAGTACCTGGAGGTTTAGAGACTTGTTACTTGACACATCCTTGGTGTTGACATCGAAGCTGCGCCAGCAGCACTGGAACTCGTGCCCAGGCACTGCTCTTCTACACATAGGTCCTTTCTCAGGCACATCACAGCTCTTTCTGACCCCAGACGACGCTTTGCTGCTACGTTTGCGAAGGCCCCTTTAACCAGTGGGTACCATAAAAATGAACAACTATGAAAGACATGGAAGGCACAAGACACCTAGAAGGCACTCGTGTGCCTGGGGCCATGATGGAGGCACAACTGTCAGCCCAGCTCTTGAGAGGCTGAGGCAGGAGGATGGTGAATTCAAGACCAGCCTGGGTTACATTGTAAGATCCTGTCTCAAAAATGAAATAAGCTTATGCTTGTCATCCCAGCACTCCAGAGGTTGAGGCAGGAGGCTTGCCATGATTTTGAGACTAACCTTGGTTACACAGTGAGTTTTAGAGTCAGATTCTTTCTAAACATAATAAAAAAAAAGAAAGAAAAGAAAAAGAAAGAAAGAAAAGGTGTTTATAACAGGAGAGCTGAAATAAGGAGGCGGATAGTGCATGTTCTGTCTCAGATGTTGTTGCAAGAATGGGAGACTCAGATCTTCTGTCCTGCATATGTGTACAAGTGACTTGTGCTGGCTTGACACAACATCAATTTGACACAAGCTAGGGCCGGAGGGGAGAGGGAGAGGGAGAGGGGAGGGAGAGGAGAGGAGAGGGTCCCTCAATTGAGAAAATGTCTTTATAAGATTGGGATGCAGGCAAGCCTGTAGGGCATTTTCTTAATTATTGATTGATGTGTGAGGGCCCAGCCCATTGTGGGTTGGTGCCATCCCTGGGCTGGTGGTCTTAGGTTTTGTAAGAAAGCAGATGGAAAGGGTCATGATGAGTAAGCCAAGAAGCAGCACTCCTTAATGGCCTCTGCATCTGCTCCCTGCCCCACCTCATTCCTGCTCTGTTTGAGTTTCTGTTGTGATGTCCTTTGATGATGAACAGTGATATGAAAGTGTAAGTCCAACAAACCCTCTCCTCCTGTCTTAGAGTTTCTATTGGTGTGAAGACACACCATGACCATGGCAACTCTTATAAGGAAAACATTTAATTGATGGGGCTCATGTACAGTTTCAGAGGTTCAGTCCATTATCATCATAGTGGGGAGTGGTGGCATGCAGGCAGATGTGGTACTGGAGCTGTAGATGAGAGTACTACATCTTGAGGGCAACAGGAAGTTGACTGACTCACTGGGTGGTATCCTGAGCATAGGAAACCTCAAAGCCTGACCTCCACAGTGACACCCTTCCTCCAACAAGGATATACCCACTCCAATAAAGGCATACCTCCTAATAGTGTCACTTCCTAGGAGATTATGGGGGCTAATTACATTCAAACTACCACACCTCCCCAAGTTGCTTTGGTCATGGTGTTTCATCATAGCAATAGTAACCCTAACTAGGACATGACTGATAGACTAGTCTTGAGTTGGCTACAGATTATCGACGGAAGTTTTCCCATGTCCCACTGGTCCCAAGGAAACAGAGGCTTATACTAATTACAGACTGTATGGTCTATGGCTCAGGCTTCTTGCTAGCTAGCTCTTTCATCTTAAATTGACCCATTTCTATTAATCTATGTGTTGCCACATGGCCGTGGCATTACCGGTCTGCTGGCATGTTGTTTTTTCCTTGCAGGGCAGCAGGCTGGCATCTCTTCTGACTCCACCCTTCTCTGTCTCCCAGTCTTCAGTTTGAATGTACCGCCTAACCTTATTCTACCTCGTCATTGGCCAAACAATAACACGTATTCACAGTGTACAGAAAGACATCCCACAACAACAGATAGCTTACCAAGTGAGTGAATTTCCAAATATGGCTCCATGAGTAATGAATTTCAACTGCACACACACACATGCACACACACACACACACACACACACACACACACATAGCCCACTGGCATGCACATGCACACATACACAGACTTACATACATTTTTCTTGGAGATTCTATCTCTATGCTACATTCTCAGAGAAGTTTGAAGTACTTTCCAAGAATTCTGTGAGATCCCAGGGGATTGACTTCAAGGGAAACAAACACAGCTTCTTCCTCAGCCCTTGACCCTGTCTGCCTCTGCTTACTGCCCTACACCACACTGGCGGTTGGGTGGGATGAGACTCAGTTTCTTTTTCTTGAATGCCCCTGAACAACTTGTACAGGACTTAAGGGAAGCCATGAGAATGATAAGCTTGGTTACTGTGCAGTAATACAAACAAAATAAAACAGAAGGTTAAACAACATGTTACTTAAATAGTCCCCCCCCCTCGCTCCCACCACACTCCTGCCCTCCCTGGGAGGGTTCTTTTTTCATTGCTATGATACCCAAGTCTTTATTTAAAACAACAGGCTTGGATGAGAGAGGGTAATGGGGGTGGACATGACTGGAATTCATTATATGCATATATGAAAAGGTCAGAGGTTAAAAATGAGAATATAAAAAACCCACCAGGCTCTAAGGGGCTCACCGGACTTTCTCCCCACCTTCTCCTCAATGGCATCTGTAAGCGGAGCAGAAGGCTGGAGAATGGAGTCTTGACAGCCTGTCCTTGACAGGCATGGGTGGCTATTACAGTTCCTTCCATCCATCCATCCATCCATCCATCCATCCACCCACCCATCCATCTACTCAACCACTACCCACCCATCCATCTATCTACCCTTCCTTCCTTCCTTCCTTCCTTCCTTCCTTCCTTCCTTCCTTCCTTCCTTCCTTCTATTCACTCGTTTAAGACAAGCTCTCACAATGCAGCCAGGTTGATCTTGAACTTGTCATCCTCCTGTTGCTGCAACAAAATACCCGAAGAGAAGGTACTTGAGGGAGGAGAGATGTATTGGGGTTTTGCTGTCTCAAATGACAGCTCATCACGTGGGAAGGAAAGAGGAGCAGCATGTGGTTGGTTGGTCCTTGGCAGTGGGAGTTGAGGTGGCTGCCTGTTCACACCCGTGGGAAGCAGAGAAAGCAGGCTGGAGACAGAGGAGAGTATACTCCTCAAAGCCTCGCTCCTCGGCCTGCACAACCCTCAGATGAGTGCCGCAGCTGGGGGCAGAGGTTGGAGTCCTAACACTAGGCATACATTATTTCATTTAATTGCCATCTCAACTCTCTAGGAGAAAGTTTGCTTCTTGAGGCTGGTCTCAAACTCATCCTGTGGAGGCAAGAATGCCCCTGACCTCCTGATTTTCTGGCCTCTACCTTCCAAATGCTGGGATTACAGGTATGTTTGACCAAGAGTAACTAAGATCAGTTTTGAATATCCCCCATTGAACAAATGAGAAAGGAGAAAGTTCAGGAGGAGGTCACCATAGTTTGTTTATAGTAAGAATGTTAATAGTGAGAATCAGCCAGAGGGAGAACCTAAGTCAGGCATTTGTTTTTATGTATTATGATTACTGTTTTCACATCTCAGTTTACATCACCACCAAAAGGATTCTTTTTCTGAAGGAGCCCAGCCTAGATTTAAGATTTGCTTATCTCAGCTCTCTGGACTATTTGATCTGTAGATTAGAAAAAAGAAAAAAGAAAAAATGCTGTTTAATTTTTTCTTGCTGCCATAGAATTAAGTAGAATCTATAATAGAATTAAATGTCAAAAATAACACAAAAATTAAAAATGTGGGTTTGTGGGCTCCTGGAATCCATGGGTCTACACTGAACGGTAGAGGTAAAGAACCGAGGTGGGGTTGTTTTCATCTGGGAGTCCTGCATATCCAAGAAGATATGTTTTAACGTGTGCTGAACTATACTGGCTAAGAAGTTGTATTTATGACATGATGGTGATTTTCTGATGTTGCCAGGCAAGTCTGAGAGAAGAAAAACTAGATTGTTGGGAGTTTGGTCAGATTTTACAGCTATAAAATGTGAACCTGTACGCAAGCAAGGAACTTTCTTACACACGCGTAACTTTCAAGATTCGGATGGAAAGTTTTTTTGTTCTTATTTTTTTCTCCATAGCTTTCCTGAGATTAATTCAAGACATTTTAGTAAATTTTATCTGAATTTATAAACCTCTAAATCTTGTTTTAGCTTTCCATCACCCTCAAATTCCCGCCAAGCTTGTTTTAGTCTTGTAAACCTAAAGACAGCGCTCCCCCCCGCATCTGAAAAAAAAAAAACACTCTAGTGTCACCTAGTGGTCATTAAGTGCACTGCAAATTGAAAGTTGATAAGGAATTGCTGACATCCTGGTTAAAAAGTTTTACCAGTAGGAGGATGCTAACCAGTTTCTAACACTTGTGGTCTATCATTAAGACTCACTTTCAAAATATTGACACATTCATATAAAATAATTACTATATAAATCTTCCTAGGTGAAGTGTCAAAGCTTTAATTTTAAACATGAGTGGCGTGCTTCCTTTACAAGAGAGTTCATTTGGAGCCCATGATGCTTAGTACTCCTGGTTGATTTGGGGATGTCATGGCTAATTTGGGGATGTCATGGCTAGCCTACCCCCTGAAATTAAATGCTTCTATCCTACTCATGACACCGGTTATATTTACAGGGGTTGGCAAAACAGCGGTTGATTCAAAAGCTGGACACACACACACACACACACACACACACACACGCACGCACACACATGCACACACACGTACACATACATAATAACAAAATGATGGAAGGATACATGGAAACAGAGTCCTGGTTATCTTTGGGTATTACAAGAATCAATGAGGTTTTCCTTTTGGGTTAATTTTTCTCTTGAGTGTGTGCCTACGCTTTAGGACAAAGTATAGTACACTGGACTTTTAATAGGCAACCTAAAATTTCAAAATACTGCAAAAAAAAGGCTTGGGAAAAAACCCATTAATTTCCCATGACTATCATTTCCCTTTCTTGCTCTCTTAGCTCAGGCAGTAGCTGCAGCAGGCATAGGCTGAAGTTCAGGGGACTGGGGTGTCTTGCCTCAGCCTTGAGTGGCTCTTTGCAGGAGACTCCCATAAGTTATCTAGCTTTATGGAGCTCAAGATTGTAAGATTCATCAGTGCATGATGCAGCTAGTTTTTATGTGGTGAAACGCACCTAACACTGATAATGCTCCTGAAAGCAGTGCTTTATTGCAGAAAAATCATCCGGAGAAACAGTAATTTTAGCAGAGTTATGTAAGTAGGGATATATAATAATAATAGCCCAATTTAGATTCCAGTCCTGCCTCTACTCTTTTAAAAAGATTTATTTTTTTGTTTTGTGTGTGTGTCTCTCTCTGTGTATGTGCACCTTGTTTTGTGTGTCTGTGTGTCTGTGTGTGGGTATGTGTATGTATGTGTGGGTGTCTGCAGTGACCAGAAAAAGGCATCGAATCTCCAGGAGCTGGAGTTACATGCAGGTGTGAGCTGCCCTATGTGGGTAGGGTTCTGGTTACTGACCTTGGGTCCTCTGCAAGAACAACTCTCTAGCCCCCTGCAGCTGGTTCTTACTTCCCATGTGATGTGGAAGCAAACCATTTGACTTCCTCCTGAGCTGGGCCAGCTGGTTAACATCCTTGGTAATGTGACAATAGTAAGAACACTTGTCTTGGGAACTGGATGAATTGAACATCCCTAGCATCCGTTAAGTGCTCAAGGAATGCTAGACCTTGCTGGTCCTGTATTACTATTGCCTGTACTTTTTTAAAGAGGTGCTTGGTTGAGGTCTGTCTTGACTGTAACTTCATGAACAGTCTGATAACATTCCTTCAGCGGGTGCAGATGAAAATGGCAAGGGTGGACTTTCTGCATAGGATCCTATTTGCTTAGGACATCTAGCAATGGACAAGTAGGACCTCATCAAACTAAAAAGCTTTTGCATAGTTAAAGAAAAACCCATTCAGTGACCAGGAAGCCAACAGGATGGGAGAGAATCTCTGCCAGCTATACATCTGACAGAGGATTAATAACCAGAATAGATAGAGAACTAAAACAAAAACCAAAAAAACCAAAACAAAACAAAGCAAAGAACCAAACAAACAAAACCAAAACAAAGTGAGCTGTTAAAAAATGGGCTTGGGCTGGGTGGCAGTGGTGCACTCCTTTAATCCCAGCACTTGGGAGGCAGAGCCAGGCAGATCTCTGTGAGTTTGAGTCCAGCCTGGTCTACAGAGTGAGATCCAGGACAGGCACCAAAACTACATGGAGAAACCCTGTGGTGGTATTGTGTTCCCCAAAATATTGTGTACCCTAATAAACTTATCTGGGATCAGAGAACAGAAAAGCCACTAGACACTTAGTTAGGCAGTGGTAGCACCTATCTTTAATTCTAGCATTCCAGAGGCAGAAATCCATCTGTCCAAGGATACAGCCAAGCATGGTGACTCATGCCTTTAATCCCAGAAAGCGAGCCTTTAATCCCAGGGAGTGGTGGTAGAAAGCAGAAAGATATATAAAGCGTGAGGACCAGAAACTAACAGCATTTGGTTGGTTAAGCTTTTAGGTTTTGAGAAGCACAGTTCAGCTGAGAGCCATTTGGATATGAGGACACAGAGGCTTCCAGTCTGAGGAAACAAGATATGCTGAGAAGTTGGCCAGGTGAAGTTAGCTGTGGCTTGTTCTGGTTCTCTGATCTTCCAGTTCACCCCAATACCTGGCTCAGGTTTGATTTTATTAATGAGAACTTTTAAGATTCATGCTACAAAACCCTGTCTTGAAAAACCAAAAAAAAGGAGGAGGGGGGAGGGGCTTGGAATCTGAACAGAGAGTTCTCAAAAGAAATAAAAATGGCTAAGACATGGGGGCTGGCCGGGCGGTGGTGGCGCACGCCTTTAATCCCAGCACTCGGGAGGCAGAGAAAGGCGGATCTCTGTGAGTTCGAGGCCAGCCTGGGCTACCAAGTGAGTTCCAGGAAAGGCGCAAAGCTACACAGAGAAACCCTGTCTCGAAAAACCAAAAAAAAAAAAACAAAAACAAACAAACAAAAAAAAAAACCAAGACATGGGGGCTGTAGAGATGGCTCAGCAGTTAAGAGCACTGACTGCTCTTCCAGAGGACCCAGATTCAATTCCCAGCACCCATATGGCAGCTCACAACTGTCTGTAACTCCAGTTCCAGGGGACCCTTGCACAGACGCACACAGGCAAAACACCAATGCACATAAAATAAAAAAAAAAATTAAGACACAAGACAAAAATGTAAATGAGAAAGCAAGTCAGAACAACTCCGAGATTTCCTTTCACCCCAGTCTGAACAGCCACGATCAACTAAATAACCCACAGTAACTGCTGCAGGAAGTGTGGGGGAAAGGGAACCCTCATTCGCTGTTGATGAGATCGCAAACTGCTGCAGCCGCTCTGTAAACCAACGGGGAGAATTCTCAAAAGCTAAAAATGGATCGACCACGTGCCTCAGCTGTGCACAGGCCCAAAGGACTCACTACTACTCCACAGATACTTGCTCAGCCACGTTCCTTGCTGCTCTATGCACCATAGCTAGGAAATAGAAACAGTCTGAACACCCTTCAATGGATGAATGGATAATGGGAAAGTGGTACCTAATAATACTATTCAGCTATAAAGAAAAAAGAAATCATGGGCTTTGCAGGTTAATGATCAGATCTGGAATAGATCACATAAAGTGAGGTAACCAAGACCCAGAAAGACAAACATCACTGATGCATTTAACTCATTCCTTTATCAATAAAATATCGGGAGTCAGACTTTGGGGTAAGAACCTGAATGATTAGAGAAGCTGTGGAGAAGCCACCAGTCACCTCCTCCCTCTTCTGTTCCTTCCTCCAAAAAGGGCATTCTCTCTCAGCCCTGCCTTACTACTTCCTGTCTCCTATCTGTCTGCAGTCCTCCAAACCTCTGTGGTTAATTTTGGTCATCTAGTGGCTAGTTCTGCCCTCTGACTCAAAGCAAGTTTTATTTTCAGAATGAAATCAAAATATCACACAGCACATTCCATGTTCTCTCTCATCGGAGGCTCCTAGCTTCAGATGTTCGGATATAAGTACAAACCCTGGAGTAACTACAGAGATAAGGAAGGTGAAAAAGGAACAAGGGCAGGGAGTGGCAATAGGTAGCGGGATAGCAGGGTACAAATGATTTGAAGGAGGAAATGAGAAAATAGGACTTTAATTAAGGAGGGGGCGGAAGATAAATGCAGAAGGAGAGATGAAGGTTAAATAACAGTAAGGATGCCTGAAAAAGTCATAAGGAGTTTATTATATAACTAAAAGAAAGTCCTATAATACCTGTGTGTGTGTATATATATATATATATATATATATATATATATATATATAATGAATTTTCTCATCTGGCTGACAATGCTTCCATAAGAGCCGAAGACCATCTAACAAAAACTCTAACATCAGGCATGAGAAGACCCTTTTGAATTGTTGAGCAGAGTTTTCCAAGAGACTTCCAAGACATAGGCTATTGATCTCATCCTTAGTTGCTTCCCAGAGGTTGAAAGTAGAATTCTGAAGACATTGTATACTTCAGACCCAGGACCTAGAGGAGCCAAGCTGGTTTTGTCGTGGAAGCCTCCTCTCTGAGGAATAGTTTTCCTGGTAACAGAAAAGCAAGCTTCCAAGTGAGGAAAACAACCAATAGGCCCACCCAGCTATGATGACTTTGAACTAAAACAATGGCTAGCCTGGCATGATGACCCTAATGCTGCAACCGTGGCATGGATACCACAGCGGTGACCAACAGCTCTCAATTAGGACTTAAGGCCTTCTCAACAGGAGGGAAATGTCTGCTATGGGAATCTAGCCAACTACCCAGGGCCAATGAAGTCATGGACCTTGGAGGAGAACATACAACCACCACTCTACTAAACCAGCAGAATTTCACACCAAGTTCTAAGTATTTATTCTTATATATCTCACCCCTTTCACCCAATAAACTTCTTATAGCAGATAGAGACCATCATGATAGAAAACCACAACATATCAAAATGCATAGAACAAGTCACCATGTGGAGCCCAAACCAGTAGATACATCTACAACACAACTAAGGCTCATTGATCATAACAGAAGTGTAGGAAGACTGTAAAAGCCAGAGGAACAGGAAGTTTGCTGTGAGATGACCTCTCCTAGAAACGACAGAGAAGCTACAGCAATGAAGTCCTATCAACATGACCACCTAAAGAAGACCCTAACAAGGATAATGACAGTAGATATGCTAATGTGGTAGGGAGGAAATCTCGTGGGTCTTCCTAGACAAAGAACTAGAGGCAGCTAAGGGATGCTGAGAGCAGGAGTGGGGTAGAGTGGGGAATAGTCTTCCCCAGGGAAGAGCCCCGCAGTTGGTTATCCAATACCAAGTTGTCAGCCTTGAAATGTTATCCATATAAGTAACATTATATGAGCTGAGCGTATTTTTTTTGTATGTTTAGGAACATACATATATACAGACATAATATATATGTATGTATATGTGTAACAATAATTAAAGAAATAGAAGTCATGAGTTTGAGAGTGAGAAGTGTATGTGGGAAGTGTCAGAGGGAGGAAAATGATGTAATTATATTTTAATTTGTAAAACAACAAAACCAAACCAAGACAAGGCCAGAACTTCGGCATGAAGCACTGTCCGAGGTGCTGAAACCACAAAGATGGGCAGGGAGTAACGGTTGGAAACCTTAGCTACGGAAATTGGAAGCATGTGAAGGCATGGACACACGCATGCGTGGTCTCACAAACACACAGAAGGAGAGGAGGAGAGGAAGGGTGAGGAGGGAGTGAGAGAGAGGAGAGCCAGTGAATCCCTTCCTGACAGGCTGGAAAGCAAGGAGTTGGGACAGTGACATGCATATACATGTGTGTGCTTAAGTGTATGGATGTGTATGTGCACATGTGCATTGTGTGCTTGTGTGTAGTACACATGTACATGTGTGCATACATATGTGTGTTTTGGGGAGGGAGTTTTACATTTCTTTTTTCAACCTCCCAGTGGTGTATATCACTCCCCTCTGCACTTCCTCACTCAGTAGTTAGGAGTAGTGACTAAGGAACAGGGTCCTTGAGGAAGGGACAAGGTCACGTGCATCTTCTGAGGACAAAGGACAGTACTGATGTCTTAATGCAGGCTGTCATTGTGAAGAACTGTAGACAGGAAACAAGAGAAGTGTCTTTTCTCGGAGTCCAGGCGTCTGCTGGTGTGAGATTAAGGGCGTCAGCATGATCAGGTTCTAGTGAGGACACACTTTCTTGATTGCAAATGGCTTCTCCCTGTGTCCTTACCAGGATGGAGGCAGTGCAGGACCATGGAGGGTTCTTTTCTTTTTAAAGTATTGATTTATTATGTGTACAGTGTTCTGTCTGCATGTATGCCTGCACGCCAGAAGAGGGCACCAGATCTCACTATAGATGGTTGTGAGCCACCATGTGGTTGCTGGGAATTAAACTCAGGACCTCTGAAAGAGCAGCCAGTGCTTTTAACGTCCAAGCTATCTCTCTAGCCCCCCATGGTGGTTTCTATAGAGAGAGCTCTCTGGCCCCTTACAGGAACCCTAACCCCACCACAAGACCTCTTAATTTCCTCCAAAATACTTAAACACTAAAGATAGTTAACATGTGGGTTTTTTTTTTTTTGTTGCTTGTTTTTTTTTTGTTTTTGTTTCGAAACAGGGTTTCTCTGTGTTGCCCTGGCTGTCTTGGAACTCATTCTGTAGACCAGGCTGGCCTTGAACTCACAGAAATCCACCTGCCTCTGCCTCCTGAGTGCTGGGATTAATGGTGTGTACCACTGTCGCCTGGCTAATATGCACTTTCAAAAGAACGATGTGTATAATCCTTTTTTTTTTTTTTTTGGTCATTATTTAACCTTCTGAAGCTAATTTTGACCTACTTTTCAGGTCTAGACTTTCAAGCAGCAGAGAATTCTTTCACTCCAATGATGGGTTGGAAGATTTTACAGGGCCTAAGCCTCCACAGAATCTGAGAATTGAGCAAGGGGTATATCACTTCAGTATATCTTTCACAAGAGGACACAGGCCACTCTGTCTCTTCGGTAGTATTGGACACCCCTCTCTCATCAGGAAGCTTTGAAGCCCATTAGGTAGTGTCCCCTTTCTAGACCCTCAGCTTAGTGGTCATGAAGCTGAATTCTGCTCAGTGGGGTCTGAGCAGTGGTGATGATGCCATTGTTCTGATCCTGTCCTTTAAAGTGAGGGGTTTCCATGTCCTTAGCTTTTTACTCTTCTTCATTGGGTGTGAGTGCAGGTGCTTGCTTGTAGAGGTCAGAGGGCAATCTCAACGTTGTCCTCACCTTCCCCATATTTAAGACACGGTCTATTGTTTTGCCACTGTGCATATTAGAGGATTCACTGGGAAGCTTAGAGATTGTGCAGAGAGAGTGAACACACATTGTAGCCAGGGAGGGTTGCCATTTCTTTCAGGAGAATGGGGAAAGGATTGGTACCGTGGTTCTCAGCAACAAGGCTCTTTATTTTACTCTGCCCATGGGGTAGACTTTGTAAGTACGCTGTCATCTTGGCTTTGATGCTGATTCCTTAACAACAGCACAGGGATCATGCTGCTTAATAACTTCTCAACGTTGTCATGTAAACTGCTAGTTACCATAGCGACACGGTCTGATCTGAAGTGATAAATTTCCGACATCATCATTACTCTCCAAGACGTGTCTCTGGTGAGTGTCTAACACTGTGCAGGTGATGGGTTTGACATCTCTGGCTCTCTGGCTCCCACTTTGATCGCTGTTTAGTGTTATCTTAAGGATTCTCAGATGATGTGTTGGAACCATCTGGCTGCTACACCTTTACTGTGGTCACTGTTTACTATTCTCCTGGATTACTGACTACCTATTGTTGGTATCATGATGAGAACTAATTTGGATTACAGCTGCTCCGTGTTCTGGAATGATGAAGCCAAGCCCACCATTTTCCTTCTGGCTTGTCTTGCATCATACTTATTTAAAATCATGTGAAGACTTCCATTTTTCAAGAGCCATAGACCACCTAACAAAAACCCATGACCAGGCATGAGAAACCTCCTTTCCAGTTGTTGGTAAGGGGAGCCCAAGAGACTCCCAAAACAACATAGGTTTTTGCTGGTGCTCTCGGTTGCCTTCCAGAGGTCAAAGGTAAGTCCCTGTTGCTAAAGACATCACACAGTCAAACTCAGGACTCAGGAGGTTTGAGCTGGATTTGACTGAAAAACCTCCTTTCTGAAGTCCAGCTTTTGTAGTATCAGAAGGTGCTGTGCAAGCTGTGAGAGAGGGAAGCAATCAATAGTCCTCCATAGCTCTGATGCCTATGAGCCACAAGAGTGACCACCTAAAGGTGCAATAGTGGCTCATATGTAGGCAGTAACCAACAGCTCCCCGATTGGACTTAAGGCGTACTCAGCAGGAGGGAAATCATGCCCGGGACTAGAAACAGCCAAATACTAGTGAGGCAATGGATCTTAGGGTTTAGTTTTATTTTCAGCTCAGATCTATTTTGAGTTCTCTACCACCATTTTACTAGACCAGCATAACTCCTAACTGCATTCTAAAATTCAGTCTCCCCTCGTGGAGCACCTGGCCTGCCTTCTGCAAATAGACTGGAATCTCACATTACGGAATCTGGGCTCCTGCAGACAGACTCTTCTGTGCTCTGGGCTTACTTTGAGGCTGGAGTCAGCTCAACTCAGCCTTTGGATATACCCAGATTCCTCTTGTACTAACAGGGCCAAATGTTCTAGCATCTGTGAAAGATGTATTCTGCACTTGGAGTTATGGTCTTGAGTCTTCCAGCTGCCCCATTGTGCTGGGTAGTCTTATGCCAACTTGATACATGCTAGTGTCACTGGAGAGGAGGGAGCCTCAGTTGAGAAAATACCTCCATAAGAGAGCTGTAGACAAGCCTGTAGGAAATTTTCTTAATTAGTGGTTGATGGAGGGAGGGCCCAACTCATTGTGGGTGGTTTCAACCCTGGACAGGTGGTCCTGGATTCTATAAGAAAGCAGGCTGAGCAAGACATGAGGAGCAGGCCAGTAAGCAGCACCCCTCCGTGACCTCTGCATCAGCTCCTGCCTCTAGGTCTCAGCTCTGCTTGAGTTCCTATCCTTTAGGGATGGACTGTGATGTGGGGGTATAAGCCAAATAAACCCTTTGCTCCCCAACTTACTTTCTTTCATGGTGTTTCATCACAGCACTAGTAACCCTGACTACGCAACTATGGTTTATCTTTCTCTCCTTTTTATTTTCTTCTCTCATTTCTGTTAGCCCCCAGCTCATCCATTGCAAGTCCTCAGCTTACAGCTCATTTTGCACTCAACTTGTGTACCCTGTTCAACACAATAGGACCCCTGTGGGTTAGGAAACCAGGGGCCATGTTTCTCTGGTGACTTGGTTCAGTTCTCTGTGTTCTGAAAAAGGGAATTTTTTTTTTTATTTCTCTCTGCCCTTCGGGATGTTTCTTGGTTTGGGTGGGCTGTAGCTTCATCTCTGGTAAATGAATCCATTTGGATCCAATCAGGAAATAGAAACTACACAATGGTCTGGACATGGGAAATAGGACATAAAAGTTATGAAGCTACTCTCCAGAGTAACTACAACATATCAGCAAACCTCACAGGTGCCATAGAGCTCAGGGAAAGGTCACACAGATGGGCTGGGGAGCAGCTGGGGGCAGCTCTTTTGGGAGAAGGTGTGGTTGCAGCCAATGAGCGCCAGAGATTTTTGCTGGTCTTCAGTCTCTGGGCAAGCAACTCCTTCGGACCAGCTGAGCACAGTTAGCTGCATGCTGTGGCTGGCATCTGTGTTTAGAAGGTTCGGGCTGGGTGATGATTGCGAGACAAGGCCAGGACTTCCGGGATGAGGGTTGGTCTTCTGAGTACACAGTTGGGGCCGACCACCAGATGCCCTCATATCTATAACGGAACATGCAGTCACAGGAAATAGTAAGAGAACCCCTTCCTTCTGGGATATTGCTGTGTTCACTGCAAAAGAAGACCCCATAGAAAAATTGACCCATTAATGTAGAACATGAGTTGAATGGCGCCCAACAGTGCAATTTGGAGCTTACTTGATTGACAACCGATATATAAGGTTCCCTTGTCTATGCTCATAGTATCTGTGGTTTAGATGCTCTGTGAATATTAAAATACACCGTGGTTCAAACAGAACAACCGTAGCTATGCTCTATGATGCTGCCACAGTCATGTAATTGAAGACTTCTTGGGGTATATGCAGGAACTTATTTCCTCCCAAGGATTCCTTCGGTGCAACATTGGAACCTAAGCTGTGGTTGTTTTCTTCGTGGTGAAGGAATGAGAATTTAACTCATTCACTCCTTCCCCTTTCACCCCAGCTGTACTTTGAAAGCTTCAGGATGAGGCACATTTTTCTTGTCTATTGGTCCATTTCCGGCTTTCCCTCTTGGGAGCCGGATATACTAAGCAGCACAAGTCCTTTGGCAGAGTTTCTGCTGTAGTTACTTTTCTGTTGCTGTGATGAAATCCCACGGCCAAGGCAACTTAAAGAAAGGAAGAGTTTATTTGGCTTATGGCTGCAGAGTCCATTACGGGAGGAGAGGAGGCGTGGCAGCAGGCAGGTCTGGTGGCCGGAGAAGGAAGCTGAGAGAGCGCACATTCTCAACTGCCAAGCACGAAGCAGAGGAAGTAAAAGTGGAAGGGAAACAAGGTTTCAAACTCTCAAATCCTTCCCCTTAGTAGGGTACTTCCTTGAGCAAGGGTGCACTTCATAAACTGCCCTAGACAGCCCCCAAAACTGGGTACCAAATGTTCAAATGCCTGAATCTACGGGGCATGGGGCGTTCTCATTCAAAGCACCACAGTTTCTTCCTCAATATTCTCATAAGAAAATAGCAAGTTAGCTAAACTTTCTTCCCTGTAGAAATGGTATTTCTTCCCCATGGATTCCAGCTCATTTCAGATTAAGGCTGTCACAAAGGTGAGTGGGTTCCTTGCCATCTTTAGAAGGTGTCCAGCAAAAAATTATTTATGTTAAAGTGGAACACATCACACAAAGGAATGTGTTTTTGGTATGTGAGAAGAATACATTTGCAAGTTGGTGGAAGAATTTAACATTTAAATGTTGGAAATTACAGTGTCAGACAGATCAGAAAGAGCTGGGTGAGACATTCTTGCTGGCACGGCAAACCAGCCTCTCCTTTTTGTGTGGGCAAATCAATATTTTTATGGGTGGAAATACATTTTCTTTGTCGGCCAATGTATTCTCTTTCTTTGCTCTTAGGTGAAATTGAATGTTTTCCAACGCTCTGATTAAATTGCATCTTGCTTGAGATGCCGCTTGCCAGATCACTTAAGAATATCGATACCTGAGGGGAGAAAATATTGATGCATCTGATGGAATGTGAATTAAAAAATGACAGCATCAAATCTTGGTGACCTAATTTTATCTGGATGAGTATTTGGCCTGCGCGTGTGTTTGGCCTGTCTGTGCACCACACGCATTCAGTGACTGAGGAGGGCTACAAGACACCATTGGATTCCTGAGACTGGGGTTAGAGATGGTTGGGAGCTGCTATGTATGTGCTGGGACTCAAACCTGGGTCCCCTGGGAGAGCAGCTAGTGCTCTTAATCATTGATCCATCTCTCCAGCTCCATGGTTTGTGTTTTGAGTTAAGGTGTCATGTATCCCAGGATAAGTTCAAACTCATGATATAGCCAAGGATGAACTTAAAATCCAGGTTCTCTTGCCTCTACTGACCGAGTACTGGAATTACAGATGTGTGCCACCATGTAGGGCTTATGTGTTGGTGGGGATTGAACCCAGAGCTCTGTGTATGCTGGGCAAGCCCTCTACCCACTGAGCTGTACCCAGCCTTGTGTTTGTTTTGTAAATGAATATTACTTCTTGCAAAAACAGCCCTAGAAAGCATTTGAACAGTCTTTTATTTTCTTTTTTTTTTTTAAGGATCCCTCTCCTGTGTGTTTTAATCCATCGACTGTCTTCATATCCATTTTTATCTTTGATGACAGAATTTAAAGAAGATTCAGCATATGGATTATAGTCAGTTGAATTGGCAGAGTGAAGCATGATGGGAAAGAATTTACAACTCGGGAGGCTGTCACTTCGGTCTTTTAGCTTCCGAGTCACGTCTTGGTGAAACAGTTGGTTTATCTTTTCTTCCTTTCACGGTCACTTTTCTAATATTCTCTGAAGATTTCCACAAAAAACCCCAACCAAACAGGTAAGATTTAGGCTGAAGGCCTCCCCCTACCTTTTATGAAACATTTACATATAGCTTAGGCTGGCCTTCTACTATACAGCCAAAGGTAATTTTGAACTTTTAATCCTCCTGCCTCCACTTCTCAAATGCTGAGACAGTTGCCATGTGCCACTGTACCTGGTTTTGGGATGGGATGCAGGCTTTGTGTATGTTAGCCAAGCACTCTTCAACTGAGGCGCACCCCCAAACCCAGCTTGAGAGCTTCAAAATGCACATTTACTTCTCTCTGCAAATCCTGCCTGGTTCTGTAAGGGTCAGGTGTCTTTTCTTCTCCTTAGACCTTGGACAGGCGAAGTCTATTGTAGTAGGCAAGCGCTTTCCATTTTATTCAGGAATTAAGGAACTCAGTGTCTCCCAGTTGTGTTGTCAAGAACTGGTCGACTGTCAACAGGTCTAGTTTTCTGATCCAAGGCTTCCTATGACAGCCATTGGCTCTTTTCGGTCTTAGCAGATCGTAGGCTGCTCCTTTCACCTGTTTGTTACACACACACACACACACACACACACACACACACACACGCGCGCGCACATGCGCACATGCACATACACACATGCACGATGGGTACAGCATGCAATTGAAGAGCCACGGCTCAAGCTGACCCTACCAGGGACCTGGATAAAGGGTCAGAAGTCTGTCCTTACAGTGGTGGACCAGATGGTGGT
Source organism: Peromyscus eremicus (assembly GCF_949786415.1). Taxonomy (NCBI): domain Eukaryota; kingdom Metazoa; phylum Chordata; class Mammalia; order Rodentia; family Cricetidae; genus Peromyscus; species Peromyscus eremicus. The sequence goes on along the minus strand of NC_081432.1, from coordinate 15,224,058 downwards.
GTCAGCTCACAGTTAAAGCTTACTGTGTTTTCATAAAATTATTGGCCTGGAGAACTTAATGAAAGAGCAGGTGACAGGAAATCGGGGTCATCTCGGGCTGTGTATTCCAGTGGTCAGGATCTCTTCAAAGCGCCTCCTCCTACCTGCCATGTAGCAACAATAGGCAACACTTGAACATGTGATTGAACGCCATTTCAAACAGAGGAAGCACCAACGAATAACACAGACTGGTTAAAAAAAAAAAAAAAAGAACCTGTGCCTTTAAAGATCTGGGCACTTTTCTTTAAATGACATCAAAATTACCTGTCTATTTCTACCTGTGGTGAAATGGAGTTTGCATACGGAACACAGGTTGGGAGTTGAAAATTGAAGCGTTTTTTAAAACAGCCATCTTCTTGGAAAAGCTGTTTCTCTTTTGTACGATAATCATTTAAAAGACACTCAGCAAAATTAGCCTGCCCCATGAGCACCGTGACTCAGCCGATGCTTGTGGCCTTTAAAAGTGATGGTTGTACAGGTCTGGTGGCAGGCTTATAATGCAGCTACTCTGGAGGGTGAGGCAGGAGGATGGCAAATTCAAGCCCTGTCAGGGTTATAGTATAGGTAAGTTCAAGCACAACTTGGGAAGCTTTCATGAGAAATTAAGTTTCTGTCTCAATATGAACAGTGGGGCGGAGAGGTGGCTCAGAGGGCAAAACACTTGCTCCAAACCAGATGACCCGAGTTCAGTCCCCTGAACCAAGATGGTGGAGGGAAGGAACTGACTCCTTCAGATTGTCCTATGACATCTGCACATGTGCACACACACATGCACACACACACACACACACACACACACACACACACACACACACACACGCGTGCACGCACACACACACACACAATGTTTTATAAACGTTTTTTTTAAAATGTAAAAAGAGGACACTGGCTATCCCTCAGTGGAGGAGTGCTCTCCTAGCGTGCAAGAGACCTGGGTTTAGTCCCCAGCACCACAGGGAAAAAGAACAAGAGGGCTCTATGTATGTGCTGTGGGCACATGTGTGTGCATGAGAAGCATCAGGAGGCTCAGCCCTCCATCCACAGAGGCCAGAGACTCTGACTCCATCAGAGAAGATGCCCGAGGGAAGGCCTTTTCCTCTAGTTCTCCGAGCACCTTTTAATTTAGTATTCCTAACCAACGCCTCTTCCTTTACTTCATCCCCTAGAATGCTGACACCCCAGAGAGCTTAGCTGGGGTGCATCCGTGAACCTCGCCTTTCATAAAATTCTTGCCTGATTCTGCGTTCCATTTTCCTTTTCCTTTGGGGGCCCTGTTGCCTGTTCTTTTCTAATTAAGGATAGATGGAGCGGGAATCCCTTCCATTTGTGTTTTGGTTTTGGGCTAGGCGGTCTGCAACAAGAGTTCTAGAAGAGCGAGTGGGTCAGCGAGGTCAGAGGATCCTGATGGAAATTAATTAACGAGCATATTGGTTTCTGAAACTTCCAGTGCTGGTAGCTGAACATTTTCTCAGTGCTGGGGGATGCAATTGGGACGCTGCGTGTTAGGCAGTCACTCTACCACCGAGGTCCCTCTCCATCCATATCTGGAGGAAGTGAATCTCATCATCATCGACTATATGTGTTGCTGTAACAGATACCAGCAAGGCAATGGCTTAGAAAGAACAGCCATTCACTGCTCGCAATTGTGGGGGCTGAAAGTCAAGAGCCAAGCTCTGGCAGATGTGGTATCTGGTGAGCCCACCTTTTTTGGTGCATAGGTGGCTATTTTTTATTCTCTGTTTGCAATTGGTGAATATGGTGAGGGTCCCCCCAGGACTTTGCTTATAAGGCTACTGATCCCACCCATGAAGTCTCTGCCCTTACAATGTAATCGTCTCCAGACTCCCTACATTCGATATTCAATTTCAGTGTATTAACCTGGGAACACAACACTGAGGTTGTTTCAAGGACCTATGTCTTTTTAGTGGACACCCTTGGGGACTGCATGTAGGAGGAGTCAGGATGGAAAGCTGCTGCTTCTAATGGGGCAAAGAAAGGACTATTCAAATCCCTCCCAGTGTAGAGACACCAGTCAGAGGGCCAAGAAGCGAGGCCGGAAGCCAGCCTTTCAGGGGCATGCGTGCTATACAAGCAGAAGCGTATTGGGGAACAACTTCCAGTCGGGAGCAGGCCTGCTTGGGAGAAAGCCACAGCTGAGCGCAGAGGATGGGAGCATGCGCGCTGGAGGCATCCCTCATCTTGTCAGCCAGGTCAAGCCGTTTTTCTCTTGTGTGGAAGTAAGTGAAGGGAAGCAGACGGCTGAGAGACCCTTCCCCCTGACAAGGTACAATACAAGATGCAAATGTCTGACAAGTTGATATGGTCATGGAGAGAAAGAAAAGGGAGGATTCCTGTTTCTGAAGCAGAAAGTCTAAGACCTGATTGACCGCCAAAATGACTGTGAGTTAAAAAAAAAAATATTGGGCCTCACCAGAATCAGACTGGGACGTGTTAAGGGAAGCCTGTGCTTTTAAAATTAGAGTTTGGGATAGGTCGTCTGAGAGCTACTGGCCTAACTCCAGGAGTCATCTCCCCAGAGGTTTGGCAATGACTTTACCTGGCACAAATGTGCTGTCTGTTGGGAGAAAATAGTTGAACAAGCAAACAAATAGTACAAGGATGAACACCAGAGAAAATAGTCACCAGTTTAGATTGACTTTTTAATGAGCTCATCTTGAATTTCTGGATGCATTATGTTGCAGCTGTGGGAGCCAGCATCCCGATGTGCTGTCCCTCACACATTGTGGTTACTCTCCAGACTGTTCAGTCACCGACAGAGCTGTGGCAACAGAGCTGTGAGGCATCAGCATAGCACAGATGTGGCAGTTGTCCTAGCCCTACCTATGCTGGTGGCGGTCCTAGGATGGCTTTGTTCTCACTGTGACAGCGAGCCAGGCTTTTAGGAACCAGTGGTTGGGAGTGTTTATACTACAGGGCAAGAACTGGGTGTTTATGAGGTAGAGTGCATTTAGCTTTCTGAATTAGGTTTAAATGGAGTCGCTTTGATTTTGATTTACTATTAGGCAGAGGCTAATCTGACTTCTCAAGGAAGAGCTATGATGTCACATTTTAGGGCAACTCAGCATGCTGGGATGGAGGCTGGAGTGTGGAGCTGAGTGTTCTAGCTTAAATATTGATTGCTGGTTGGCAGTGCATTACTCAAACGGTGTCCCTTTATCAGATCACGTGGTCTGTATTCTGTGTGTGGCTTGATCATTCTCCATGACATTTCTTTTTTTAAAAATGTATTTATTTGTATTTTATGAACATTAGTCTTTTGCCCACATGTATGTCTGTGTGAGGGTGTCAGATCCCCTGGAACAGGGGTTACAAACAATTGTGAGCTGCCGTGTGGGTGCTGGGAATTGAACCCTGGAAGAACAGCCAGTGTTCTTAACCACTGAGCTGTCTCTCCAGCCCTCCATGGTATTTATGAACTTGTCCCAATATCCCTAGATTTTCTGAAAACTGCTGAATCTAGAAGCTAAATTTTAGAAGAGAATTCTTCATACAACCATACTCTTACAAGTGCAGACACAGTACCCATTTCTACATTCAAATTACTCCACTACAGCAATTGTGTTTAGCTTATAAATTGAGCTCTGATCACAATGACTGATCACAATTACAAATAATCTTTGTAAGATGGCGTTTTCTGAAGAAAGGTTTTCTTCCATGGGATCCCTTGCTTGTCACTGAAGTACGTGTGCTGACATGGAGGTAAGTGAGAGGCAATATTTTACAGGAATCCAGACAGGCTCAATAGCACACCACACCACATTTAGAGACTGAAACTCTAGGCTATGATCTGAACTTGACCATGTTCTAGGTGACCTTTTGAAAACTGGGTAAGGTCACCTAAAAGCAAGCAAGCAACATTTACCTTCCAGGGTGGATTTTATGGTTCAGATGGTTCAGATACTTCACATAGGAACATGTGCTTTTCTCAGAGAATTCCTTTGATTAGTGTTTTCTTCTTTAGTTTTGTATGTGAGTATGCTTGAACAACAACTTCGAGCTCAACGTGGGGTCAGGAGCTATTCTGGGTGTTACAGGGGATGTAACACGGGAGCATTGATTCAGGGCACCCTACATTCTCAAGGACCGTGTCTTAATATTGAGTTGGAAATGAGAGTTGTGTCTCAAAGGAGCCCCAGGACAATGGGAACACACGCTTGCACACACATCCACCTGTGAACATTCAAGTGGACCTGAGCATCAATCCAGGCTGGAGAAGTTCTGTGGTCTGAGTCTCCACTCAGAGCTAACATGATGAGGAAGTTCTCCTACAGGAGGTAGGATTGAAATGAAATTAGCAAGCTGTGGGGACCATTTGCAAAAGCTAGGAGGACTGGACAGACCACTGTAGGGCTAAGAATCCAGTAAGGAAAGGAGCAGAGGGGTAGAAGCCAGGGAACTAAAAAAAAAAAAAAAATAGAAAAAGTGTGTGTGTGTGTGTGTGTGTGTGTGTGTGTGTGTGTGTGTGTGTATGTGCACACACACACCATAGCATGCCTGTGAAGGTCAGAGGACAACTTGGAGAACATGGTTCTCTCTCTCCTTTCACCACGTCTGTTGAAACTTAGGCTATCTGACTTGGTGGCAAACAGATCTCTCTGCTGAGCCATCTCTTGCCCCCCCAAGCCAGGACACTTTTCTAGTAGGTAGACATGGCTGAGCAGGAAGGAAGATGAGTGGAAACAAGAATCAGACGGGGTTGAGTTTGCAAGACTAGCTGAGATGGAGGAAGGCTTTGAATGTGCTCTGGGGTCCGTCCCCCCCCCCCCCCCCCCCGTGGCCCCCCTGCCCCGCCTTCCGCCCCGCCCAGGCCATGAAGGGAACTTACTGTGATGATGTAGGAATGTGGGGATGTGAATCAGAGAACATGGTAGATGGTTGAGAGGCTTCTGTTAAAATCCTGCTGTGAGGTGACAGGATCTCTGCTGAGTTCTTGTTCACATGCGTTTGTATCATGAAAATGTTTTTATTGAGCTATATGAACACAAAGAATCTAATGTTTAAAATATGCTGCTTTGGATTCCTCAAAACCTTTGCTTTTTATGCTGTGTATAGGCAAGGTGGCTTATGGTACCAGGAACATGTAGACTATGGGGTCCCTATGGTACTGCTAGGTCCCCGACCCCAGTCTGGTGTGCAGGTTGTGAGAAAGATGAGTGGATTTAAGAGTTGTTGTTGTTGTTGTTATTATTATTATTATTATTATAGCAGCATTTTTCAAGATGAGAAACTAATATCCTGAGGCCTTAAGCAATTTCCTGGAGGTTGTCTAGGACACACTCAAGTTTAGATTGAGGCTTGCAGTTCCTGTCTGTAAATATGCTCCATTGAAGAGTTGTCCATCCACAGTGAGCTATTTGGACTAGATCGATGAATGCTACTATGATAGCCAAAACGGAGTACCTGTGGGGGAGGTTCTGCTCACCGTACGTAATGAGTGCTTAGCCGATGGCAGTGAGTTCCCTCCGTGGCCAAGTTCAGTGCCTAGAGGATGAGTCAGGTTCAGACTGACGTCACAATGGCGGCTGGATAAAGCCCTCCCCCATGACCATGAACCTGCTCCTGTAGTCCAGCTCATCTTGGAGCCTGAGACAGTTGGGTAGTGTAAATGGTGGTGGTGGGGGCTGTGAGGAGGAAAGTACTGTTATCCTTGCTGGCTCCTCTCCGCATCCATCTCCTGGTGACCCTTCTCCAGCACAGGAGTGATGGTATGGTCTGCCTCTGGTTGCATTTTTGCTCCTAAAGGCCTTTTACCCTGTGGATAATAGCTGTTCCTCAGCGGTTCCTTGTGATAAATTCAGGCCGTTTTCCATCCGAGGGAACCTAGTCGAGAGATTAAACGTCTTCATCACTGTCACCGCGTGGATGGAGTGACTTGGGCTGGTGAACTGCAAGCACCAGATAGAAGAAGATATTTTATAGGGATAGGGTGTCCCGATGTTAATGGTGTTTTGTAAATGTGGATTTCTTATATCGGCTCCAACGAACCGTTGGTGGTTGTGAATGTGTGGTTTTGGTTGCCAATTTTTGTGGAGAGTCAGTATAGTGAGAATGAGGGTCAGGCAGGGGATCAGAAAATATGGAGTTGATTTTTGTTGCTCACCACCTGTCTTAGACTGTCCTTAAACTTCGGGTCCTCCTGCCTCTGCTTCCTAAGTTTGAGGGTTACAGGTGTGCACCATTATGCCTACTGGGTTAATTTCTCTCAGTCTTCAATAAGTGACTAAATTATCCTGATGGGTGCCTAAGTAATGGTGTGACTGTCTGTGTTTTTATAGATTTAAAACAGAAACAGCACTCCTTACCAATCCCTGTATCCTGGTCTTCGGCTATGGGAAAACTGAAATGGTCCTCTCCGAATGCCGGAGAGTGTTATTCAGGCTTTGGACACTAGGTGGCAGGCGTGCCCTTGCTAAGATGTGATGAGCAAATTTGTAGCCACTGCTTGACAGAGAAGATGACTCTTTTAATTAGAGTCGTTCCCCACACAGGATGTTCACACTGAAGCAGTCATCTATTTTCAGTCCCCAGGGAGCATGTTTTCACGTTATTGATGGCTTGGCTGGGAATGGTTTTGTATAGCCTTTTAATTCATTTCGGTAATGGAACAGAGTCACTGGATCCTGGCTTCCCACTCATCAGCGGTGAAGAGTTGGAGACAGATGAATGGCAAACCCGGAGCTCCGATGTAACAAGTGCTGGGGAGGCAGAGGCAGGCAGATCCCTGGAGGTAAATGGCTAGAAAGCCTAGCCTAATTGATGAGCACCAGACTGAGTGAGAGACCTTGTCTCAAAATCGTAAGTTAGAGGGTGTCCTAGTCAGCAATAACTCAAATCATCACTGCTGAGAACCAACTGAAAGGAGTCTCAGTGGATTAATTATCTTTATCAGGTTGATATGTGGGTATGAATGTGGGGAGTGGCTTGCTTGTTAATTGATGAGGAGGTCCCAGGCCACTGTGGGCGGCACCTTCCCTAGGCACGTGGTCCTGGTCTTATAAGAAAGCTGGAAGTGAGCCAGCGAGCAGTGTTCTTTCTGCTCCTGGTTTCTGCTTGAGTGCCTGCCCTGGCTTCTCTCAATGATGCCCTGTGTCTTGGAAGTGTAAGCCAAACAAGCCCTTCATCCCTTAAGTTGCTTTTGGTCAGAGTGTTATACTCAGCATGGGCCTCTGCCTTACACACACACACACACACACGCACACACGCACACACGCACATATGCACATACAATCCATCCTATCTATCCATCTACTATCTATCTATCTATCTATCTATCTATCTATCTATCTATCTATCTATCAATCTATCTATTTATCACCGTCGGTCACTGTCTTTCTCTCTCAGCTTCAATTGGATAGTATAGCAGCCCACAGCTATGGTTACTGGATCACAGAAAGGACCCAGCACCCCCAGAACACAGGGTTCTGTTTATACTAGTATGATATTTACGGCTTATCACAGGTTCCTCTTGGCGTCTCCATGGCTAAAGTGTCACAGTAGTGTGGGTGTCACCGTCAATGGTTAGCAGTATAATTCTGTGTCGTTTATTAGACTCCCAGAAGCAATCAGCGAGGCACTGGGCACAAAGCACCGGGCTGCACGGTGCTGATAGAAGTTTAGGGTCTTGCATTCTCTGGAAGAGAAAGCTGCACTGTGTGTGTGTGTGTGTGTGTGTGTGTGTGTGTGTGTGTGTGGTGGGCATGGAAGTTTACTGAGCATTAGTTCATCGGGAGGTTCCTAAAGCACATTTAGTATGTTTTACAAACTTGCCATAGTGATCCAGGCTTGCTGCTTAGTAAGGGTCAAGTTTCCAGTGTCGCTCCTCCTGGTGGGATGGGAGTCACTCTGTCAGTGACAGGGCCATGCTACATTTCTGGGAACGCTGATATCATCCAGGTCCCTGGCAAGACACAGGCTCCTCTTCTTCATGGAGGTCACACTGAACTACATCTCCAGGATACCACGAGAATAGATTAAAAGCATACTGTGAATAATCACCCAATCTGAGTCAATCACATCCAAAATTAGTCCTTGTGGTAGGGAAAATTTCAGTCGAAACTTTCACTGTTGTATAAATGGAAAAAAAAATAAAGTACAAAAATACATTAATGGATTATAGCTTTCATGTTTAGTATTGTGTTTTAGTTGGCACAGGCTTTCAAACACCTAAATGATGACATTATATTATTCACCTTAAAATGATGAATTTATATTATGTGAATTTCACTTCAATAAAAAAAATCCATAAAAAGCAGATTTTTCTACTGAAAAAGTCTCCCTGCCTGATACATATCAAGTCTGAGGTATCCATCTAAATCAACCAGTGTGGTTTTTTTTTTTTTTTTTTTTTTTTGTCAGTGTAAGTCATTGGAGCTTTTATCTGCTGTGTTCTATCCAACTCTGGGGAAGCACATTTAGAGTTCTGTATAGAATATAGGATGTGTGATGAGCTGTGAGCTGGTCACATTCAGTGTTGTCTGCTTGTCCCTGTACTTAATCAAGCTCAGAAATATTTACAGCAATATTTACAGCAACCTCTTTTCAATTGCTAAATAATGGGCACATTGATCTACAATGCAAAAGGGCAGGACTTTGGAGGGAGACCTTTACCCAGGGCAACTAAACCGCTTCTCAAGAGGTGCAAGCCTTGGTGATTTGCATGTATCTGGGGAGGGAGGGTCAGGCTGGAGAAATGAGCTCTGGTATCACACATTCAAAAGCTCCGTGAAGCCAGAAGTAAACATGTATTTTTCCAAAGCACAAAGTAATCACAGACATTGTTAGAGTCTGTAATTTTTTTCTCAAGGGAGAAATCTCATAAATATTCCACTAGAATTTAGTTGTGTGTTTGTGTCTGGTACAGAAGTGCAGTCATTGGCAACTGTCAATATTTGTGACATTGTGCCTCTGTGATTTTCCTTTTCAAAGCCATAAGAAGCCCGGTGCAGTGCTCATAATTTTCTTTGGAAAGAATGCTATCCAAGGCTGCTCGGATGCCACAAGAGAGGCAGTGGGATAGATGTGGAAGGAACGGCTCTGATCTTGGCAGCTGAACTCTTAACAAAAGCCATCAGAGGGCACACATCACCCATCAGAAGAACTTGAGGAAGTTCCTGCCTTCCTGGGAAACCATACTTCATATTGTTTACTTAGTTATGACCAAATCAATTTTCTTCCCCCTTTTCTTGTTTGTATGTGTGCAGGCATCTTTGTCTTGCATGTATTCGCGTGTGCATGCTGGAGACCAATGCTGCGTCCCTCTATTGTGCTGTGTTTTTTGAGATAGGGTCTCTCACTGAACCCAGAGCTCACTGATTCAGCTAGGACTGGCTGTGTGGGAGCCCACAGAGATTTCCTGGTAAGATCTGAGCTTGCTTTACCCAGCAAGGCTGCATAAGGGGATGGCTTGACCATGTGTGTGGTTACCAGGTGTTTGGAAGGGTCTGCACTTGGCTGTGCGGTGTGCTTTGATCTAGCAAGGGGGAGGTCTTTTGCCTTGCCACTTGGCATTGTTATAAAAAGCCCTTTGGAAGAGCCAGAAGGGGCTGGTGGATTTTGATCCAGGTCCTCCTAAAGCTATCCTGTGTTTCTATCTGTTTCCCTCCCCACTATATTTCTATCTACAAATTCCTTATGCCTCTTTCCTCCTCATAGGAACCCTGTAAAAGGTGGGAGCTGGCCTTCCACTGGCTGACAATCAAACATCAGAGCTCTGCCTCTCTCTGTCTTCTCATTGCTGGGATTCCAGAAGTATTCCACCACACTAGGCTCTATGTGGGTGCTGGGGGACTTGAACTTAGGTCCCTGTGAATGCATAACAAACCCCTTAACAGCTGAAGCGCCTTCCTAGTCCCCTGTCTCCTGTTTTTTTTTTTTTTTTGATTTTCAGTAAGTAATCAGATAAACAAATATAAACAAATTAGATAACATAGCCATGCTGTGTTTTCCCATGATTGATGGGATGAGTTTCCTGATGTTCAGCCTTCACCCTTAGACTTCTTCCTTGATGAGAGGCGTTTTCAGTGATAAATGGGCCAGAACATCTCATTTGACAGGAGGGCTGAAGTATTGGTGCCATGCCATCGAGGGGCCTGATAAATATGAGCTGCCTTATTTGGTTTTCCAAGAAATAATTTGCATGTATTGTAATGAGGACGGCAGGGGAATGTTCTGGATGCCATGAGATTAGCCCCCGCTCATCACCAGTTGATGTGGCACTCCTCTGCACTGATTCTGACCACGTCAGCAGATGGGAATCACCTAATGTGATGGGGAAGTATGACAATGGGTGATGAACAGCGAGGCCTTCCGTCCCCTTAACTGTTTCATAAATCAGCCCATTATGAGAATTCATTCTGAACCCAATTTGGACGTGAGCCAGACAGTTTCTTGTCTTTTAAAGTACGTTTGTTGATTTCACCTCACCGCAAGTTTTTACAGAGATGGAAATGGTTCTGCGTAGACATTCTGTGTCACTGCCCTCCAACTTTCTCATCTGTTATGTCTTGCTGACTTTCACAGCAGAGTAAAAAGGGAAGTACAATTATCGTCTTATACGAAGTTTTTTTCTATTAAAAATTAAAAGAAAAACCTAGACGGAGAATGTTGTGGATTTCCTGGTTCTTGCGTGTGTGAAACTGGAGAGGTTCCATTGTTACAGAGCATTTAAAAAAAAAATCAACTTAATCCCTGGTACACGACAAACATTTTCTGCTTCTCAACATTTTCTATGTGGATTCTAAAGCTCATTTTGGTTTGAGACACTATTTTGAAGAAGGATTTAGTTTTCTCCGCATGGTTTGTGCTCCCAGCCTTTCCATTTCCTTCCTGTCTGTTAGTACGAAGTGATCCTTGAGAGACCCCGCTACAGCCAGGCAGTGTGCAGCTGTCCAAGGTCCTGAAGCCCCGCTGCTTTCAGAGTCAGGTCTCATTATAGGCGGAGTGTTGGAACCACCCGTGGAGCTTCAGCAAAGAACCAAAGATGCCTCCGTTTCACCTGGAAAAAACCCGCTTCAGATGGTCCTTTGCTTTCATTTCTTAAATTTTATGTATTTATTTTATACTTTGTGTGCACAGATGTTTGGCCTGAGTTTAGTTTGTGCGCCATGTGGGTGCAGTACCTCTGGAGCCCAGAAGAGGGCATCGGATCCCCAGGACTGGAATTCCTGAAGGTTTGAGCTACTCTGTGTGCTGAGGAGCTAACTCTGGCCTCTGCAGGAGCAGTGGGTGCTCCTACTCGCTGAACTTCCACTCCAGCCCCTACAGGTGGTGCTTTAAAAAAAAAATCACCAGCAGTTTGCAACAAGTGAATGAAATTAAGAGCCATTGCCCGTGGCCACAGTTGTTCTTTTTGATATCACTCTGAACCTCTTTCCCCTGGGCATAAAGATCATTAGTGTCGTTCTAAAAAGTTTCCCGCCTGAGTTGGCAAGATGGTTCGGTGAGTTAAGGCACAAATTGCAGCAGAGCCTAAGTATCCAAATTTTTTTCTCTGGGATCAACATGGTGGAAGAAAATAACTGAATCCTGTACGTTGTCCTTTGACATCCACATGCATGCTGTGGCATGTACACACATGAGCAGGAACATAAACATGCACGATTGGAAAGTGATTTTTAAAATTTAAAAATGTCTTCCTCGGTATTGGTAGTATATGGAATTTGTTAGTTAAATAACCAATCTAACCATGGCTTTTGTTTCATGACACAATATAGTGATTTGGGCTAACCTCTGGTGTATATTTATATTTCCCCCTTCATTATAATTCCTTTTAATGATACTTAAAATATATTTCTGATATTTCAGAAATCATGGAATTATCAAGGACCTAATTTCTCAGCTCAACTAATGTAGACAACTTGAGGAAAACAGTAATGGGAGAGAGTGTAATTAGAGAAACAGCTGTATTCTTAAGCTTGGGAGGAATATGGGGTAAGAGGATATGACCCCAAACCTGGGGGTATTATTCCAATGTAACCATGCAGAGCCTCCAGAGGGAATGGGTATATCAATTAAAAAGCCCTGGGAACAAGGGACAGTCTCTGTCATCCTCTGGCTCTTGTCCTAGAACAGATTGCAGAAGCTTTAAGCATAGTCTGCTTTGAAGAATTTGTTTGCACATCCTCAGGACAGTTCTGAGATTTGGAAACAGTAATGGCCGACTTTACAAAGTTCTGAGGCTTAGAAACAGTAATGGCTGACTTTACAAGGTTCCTGGTCCGGAATTTCAAGCTATTTTGTGAGTCTTTGTCTCTTGTCCACCTGACCACATACCCGACAAGAAGCAAACACCTGGAGGAAGAGCTTGTTTTTTCCCACGGTTTGAGGGCACACTGGAACAGCTCGTGACTGTGGCCACTGGACTCAGGTTGTTCCCCAACATGTCAGCAGACCAGGAAACAAACATGGACCAGGAAGTTGCCCCCAGTGATCTACTTCCTCTAGGGAAGCTCTGCCTCTAACTAACTAACTAACTAACTAACTAACTAACTAACTAACTAACCAATTAACTAACCACAAACCTCTGGAAACCCCCAGGAAGAAATACCCGCCCCAGGGTTACTTTTTCCCTCTGGTTGGGTAAAATAGGTCTCCAAAGAGGGGAGGACAAAAATGGAATTGGAAACAGGAAGATTGCTCTCCAGCAGAGGGCAGACCTGTCCTCCATCTCCAGCTTCAGGGACTGGAAGGAATAAAAAGAATCTCATGTTTTCTCACAGGAGCCTTAACTCCTGTACACACACACACACACACACACACACACACACACACACACACACACAGAAGACAGGGCTGGTCCAGGGGTAGATGCTTTATATTTAGGAGGAGAATGAGTTTTGAAGGTCAGAAACACAGTCTGGTATCATCTGGCTCCATCCCTGCCTCTGATTCTGTGATGCTGAGATTGGTGCTTTGCTTCTCAGGGTTTTTTTTTTGGATTAATTTTTTTTCATTTATTTTACATACCAACCATAGTTTCCTCTCCCTCCTTTCCTCCTGTTCCCTGCACACGACTCATCTACCTACCTCCCCCTCATCCACTCCTCCTCTCCCTTCAGAAAGGGGCAGGCCTCCCAGGGGAGTCAACAAAGCATGGCACATCAAGTTGAGGCAGTACCAAGCTCCTCCCTCTGGATCAGGGCTGTTCTAGGCAACCCGGCATGGGGAACAGGTTCTGAAAAGCCAGCTCAAGTGCCAGGGACAGGCCTGATTCCACTGTTAGGAGCCCCACAAACAGACCAAGCTACATAACTGTCACACACATGCAGAGGGCCTAGGTCAGTCCCATGCAGGCTGCTCATCAGGGATTTTATGAGTGCCTCAAATGCTGCCCATAACACATTTTAAAGTGATTCATGAGATCCCTCTGTGTGTTACCCGGGAGGCCATCTTTCTATTTCTAGCTTTATTGATATTGACATAGATTTATTGGCTCTCTGTCAAGACTATAGACCCTGCAGTCAATTCACCTGAGCATCGATGGGCAAAGTTACTAATAGCTGTTTTTGTTCTTTTTAGTAAGATGATCAATCTGTCTGGACTTTGTGAAACTAATGTTATAATCTGTAGAGTAGTTGTATCTACTCCATAGAGTTGTGGTAAATCCATAGATGCATGCTAAATAAATAATAGTATAACATACATGAAATGTCACTGCTCCCTTCACAAGTGGTTACTCAGTATTTCATGTTTCCTGTCCCTCCTCCTCTGCCACCCCACACCACGTTACTATTTCCACCAAGTACATACAAAAATAGCAATAATATTATGCCGCTTTCATTGACCAACAATTATATGCTAGTCACTTTTAAGGCATTGTTTAACTTGGCTTTCAGATGGATACTGTGGTTTGTATATAATTAAGCTTCTCATTTGTAAGCAAGATATTTTTGAGGCCCAGGGGACCCAGTAATTTGTCCAAATGACATACTGGCCAAAGATGAATCTAGGGTATTAACCAGGCTCGCCTACCTCACAGTGCTCTAAGAAGTGGAGACCTGAGTGCTTGAATTCTGTTAGCAATCCACGTCTTCCGTTTTATCTAGCAAACGAAGGTGACTATCAGATGGATTTTCTGTTTTCACTTTGCCTTAGAAAAGAGTAAAGTCGCTGTGCAAGCATGAAGCCCCAAGTTTGGATCCCCAGAACCCACATGGATGCCACAGGAGTATGGTGGCCAGCCTGTAATCCTAGGGCTTAGGAAGGAGAGATGGCTATCTGTAGGTCAATATGACTCGACTCGCTCACCTCACAAAATTGGTGAACTCTGGTTCCAACTGAGAGATCCCAACTCACCGTATAAGCGGGAGAGTGATCAAGAAAGAGACCTGATGTGAGCCTCTGGCCTCCATGCCATGCACATATATCTGTGCTCATGTGCGTGCGCGCGCGCACACACACACACACACGTAAATATGCATCTACATACATGCACACACAGAAACACACAAAAAATAGGTTAAAGTCCCCATTTGTATATAAAGCAAGCTATCTTCCCATCTTCTTTTCTTGGTTTGATTTGCTGTCTGCTCGGGTTCATTTAAAACCTGGTTACTCCTATAGCAGCTGCTTTTCCTGGAACTGAATTCAGTCCTTTGGCAGAGGAAAATGGTACAAAGTTAGTGGAAACTTGGGCTAAGTGACCCCATTTCCTACCTGTGTTTCTGGTTCTAGCATTTCAACATTTTGCAGACGGCATCAGACGGTCCCGCTGTGACAGAGTGTAGCCGGAGCAGCATGTAACTCACAGTCATACTCCCATCAGGAAGTCTTGGTTAGAACTTAGCATGGACTGTACTCTGTTAGCAAGGACTGCAGGCTATGCCAGAGATTCATCTACAAACCGATGATTGATGGAATAAACAGAAGACAGACATGCCTTGGCTCTTACTTTGGCAGATGGTAATCAATCTATGCCAGCTTCCTAGAGTAAAGGACCCAGAACCTAGAAACAGAGGAGACTTTCACGCCAAGAGCTGAGCTGTGACACAAGATCTCCTGTACCTTGGGGCGGCGGGGGTGGGGTGGGGTGGGGAGCCACCATGGGTCAGACTATTCCTCCAAGGGTGGCATTGAAACCCCTTTTTGAAAAATGTATCAACTGTCAATGGTGGCATTTCCTACCCTCTTGGTCATTCCTTAGATCTTCTTCCTTTGGATGCCTATTTGTTCACTTAAAACCTCTTCTACATCTTTTTTTTTTTTTTACTTACCACACCTTTGAGCTGTGTGGTCCAGTTGGTGTGTGTGTTCATTAGGGCAGTCTGACAAAACATAGACCTAGCGTAGGAAACAGATGAGCAGCTCTAGTTCCTGATGAGCTCTGTCCTTGTATCTTGCTGATGGCCCCTGTGTTCTGAGTCCTCTCATGACTGAAGAGTAACTCTGTAACAAAGAGAAGAGTCCTCTTGTATCCCTTTCTCTTCTGATGATGATAATGGTAAACATTCCTCCCCTAGAACATCATTCAACCTTTTAAAACTCCCTACTAATATTATTCAGTATTGTAATAACAATTCAGCATTTTTTAATAATAATACTCATCTTTATATGGATACTCTAGATCTAACAATGTTAGGGTAAACGTAGTCCAGTCTATCACATTGTAGGTCCTCTCTAGGACATGGTAGCCTTCCCTGATGTAACGTTTTTGGATATGAATGGAAGCTCCCAGACTCAAATATAGAAGGGGGCTTTAGGTGAGACTTTCTGTCTCCAGGAGTGTTCATAGGTGGAGGCGATGGGCTCATGGGGGTAAATGGAGGCTTCCTTAATCTATACCGACCAGGAGGTTGCCAGGGAAGTCATGATAGGCACTTGCCTCTGGCTTGTCTTTGCACTGTAACAAGAACATAGCAGATCAGCATGGGGACAAGTGCGGCATACAGGTTTTGTTCAGTTGTGTCCTGTAGTGCAGGCAACTGGGGTAGGTCATCTGTATTGTATTTCTTTACTATCTCTGCATGAGTGTATATGCTTATAAGAGCAGAATCTGCTTGCTTTGGACCCTTTGCCAGGATGGCTTATAGAGGAAGTGCTTGGCACACTGAATTATTCCTTTTGTTTTTAATGTCCACAACCAGTGAAACCAATGAAATACGAGTGTCTGGGGATCTGGAGGACTGTTGTTCCAAAGTACCTTCCATCAAGTGAAGTTATACACATGATAATTACTGTCCATTGAGTGGCCACTCAAATCTATGAGAAACTATTGCTTTTCTGTCAACATTGCTGTGATTATTTGTTTTGTGTGTCTCTGCCAAACTTGAGTGGTGACCCTAGGAGTATTGCTATGTGGCTGGGAAGATGGCCCAGTGGGTAAGAACACTTTCTCTGTAAGCATGAGAACCTGACTCCAGCACCCATGGAAAAAGCTGAGCATGATTGCACATACCTGTGACTCCAGCATTGGTGGGCCAGAGACATGTAGATTCTGAGAACTCACTGGCCAGCCACTCTAGTCCAAATTCGGAGTTTCTGGTTCAGTGAGAAACCTTGTCTCAAAATACTCAACTAGAGAGCAATAGAGAAAACATTCAGCATCCTCCTCTGGCCTTATCATGTTTAAGAAAGAGTTTACACTGCTGGGTGGTGGTAGTGCCTGACTTTAATCCTGGCACTTGGGAGGCAGAGGCAGAGGCAGATGGATCTCTGTGAGTTCCAGGCCAGTTTGTTCTATAGAGCAAGTTCCAGGACAACCAAGGCTATTGTGTACGCACGTACACACACGTACACACACACACACACACACACACACACACACACACACACACACACAGAGAGAGAGAGAGAGAGAGAGAGAGAATACGACTGCTTATCGATCACCCATCTCTTCTGCCAGAATGAGCACCCCATGAAGATAGCTCAAGCCCCTGTTACTATTTGGCAAACACCTAACATTCCATGAATCAAGGACCAAGGCTTTGACACTTAAGCTAGCAGAATGGTTAATTTTGATTGTCATCTTGATTGGATCAAGAAACACCCAAGAGACTAGGTTTGATCATGAGGGCTCTAACCTAATGAACAGCCTAATCCATGGCCGAAGTAAGCATCTGAACAGATTCTTGGGAGATGGTGAATTTCCTGCCTCGTTGGAGGAAGTAGGCCACTGAGGACCATATTCTGTCCTCACTTCCCCTCATCACTTCCTCTTTCACTTCTCTCAGTCTCTTGTCTTCCATGAAGCCAGCGGGTCTCTTCCACTGTAGGCTTCCACCATCCCAGTCTTCCCAAACGTGCAGTATTGAATGACTATGAATACAGCCCTCCAAAGCTGGGAGCGGAAGTAATCCCCACCTCCCTTCAGTTGCTTTTGTCAGGGACATGGTCACAGCCTCATGAAAGCAACTATTGGAGCTGGCTGCTTGTTCTGAATTGGGAACATCAGCAGTGGTGAGTCATCCAAACAGTGCTCCATTCGTATCCCATTGAGTCAAAGTAGTTATGTTGGTGGGATTTTTTTCACTTCCTTTACAAAGATGTTTTTTGTCTCTGAGAAAGATTTCTTTTTTTTATCCCATTTCTTCTTAATTACCCATCTAGAGTCCAAATTACATCAACTTTCTCTTGTCTGATTAGGGTTTTGCCATCCTTTTATGTTTTGCTCATGTTGGTGTTTCATAGGCTGTTGGGATCCAGGAGCTGAGATCTGGAATAAGACGCCCCTTAAAGAACACTGTGACAGCACAGCGCTGACCATGGTGTTCACACACCGTGAAAGCAATTTCATACTTTATTTCTTTGCCAGCCTTCCAATGCTATCTTCATATTTGAATGAAATGTAAAAATAAGATGATCTCACCTTTCTTCTTCCATCCTGTGATTTTTTTTTCAATCAGAAAAGAATCCCATTTTCAGGGGACTCATTTATCACTATATGCAATAGATTGTCCCATCACACAGTGGGTCCCTCACATTTTCTAAGATGACGAGCTGTGAAGCCATGAATAAGTATCCCATGGGTCAGTCTGAGTATGTCAGGATGTCTGTTTTCTCATCCTGTTAATTTCTCTGAATAAATGCTTAGTTAAAAAATTTCATGTACTACATTTTATTTAAAAGTTTTGATGGTGGAACTCAAGGGGCCATCAATCTACCAGTGAAGTCTTTTTCAGTTTACCAATTACTTTAATTCAATTACGCTTTTGCTAATTGTTTTTGTCCCAATACATTTTCAAGGAATACTGCCAGCAGTTTGCTTGTTATACTCTTAAGAATTGATTGTCTCACTTCTAATTAATAATAATAGCAAGGAAAATGGCTAAGTGAGGCTGTGACTATTGATGGCATGCTAGCGTTCCAGGATGGAATCAGTTCTTATACAGAAATGCCATTCATTAGCGAGTTAATCTTTATAAACAGCTTTGTAATTCAATGAGCCCTGGGATGGCAGCTACAGTTTCACTTGCTGCATAGCATGGATTGAGAGGCTGCTTAATGCGAAGGGTCCCATATCTAACTGGATTTCACCCCAGGGAGGAGCCTGATGCTTATGTGAATGAGGGTTAATGCAGTTAACGGCTCTGTGCAGATCATTTTTCTGTGGCTGTGATAAAATATCCCGACAAAAGCAAGTTCGAGGAGAAGAAGTTATAGAGGGAACAGAGTCAATGATGGTAAGGAAGGTCTGGCATAGTGGCAGGAGCAGGAAGCAGGCTGCACTCTGGAAGCTGAGAGAGAGCTCAGGGAGTGAGGCCAGGATATCCACACTCAAAGCTCACCCCTAGGGATATCATCCCTCCAGCAAGGCTTCACTGCCTACAAGTTCTGTCATTTTTCCAAACAGGGCTACCAGCTGGGGAGCCAAGTGTTTAAAATGTGAGCCAGTGAGGGGACAGACAAATTCCTTGCTATAAATGCTGTTTATCAAGCAACTGTGAAGAAGACCTGACTGAATTAGGTAATAGCATTCAAAACTGCCGTGATGATGTCAGAGACTTGTAATGACTTTTCTGTGAACTCTCCACTCCTCCTGTGGAGGGAGGGAATCTTGAAAGCACGCATCACTCATTCAGTTCTCCTTATGAAAGCGTTCACTTCCAAGTTCTACAAATGATATTGGTGATGATGGTAGATGTACTAATTGCTATGAGTTGTGTTTTGTTTGTTTGTCCACACAGGCTTGCTCTGTAGCTCAGGCCAACCTGGAACTAACTAGGTAGTCCCACTTGGCCTTGAGTTAACAGCAATCCTCCTGCCTCAGACTCCCAAGTGCTGGGATTACAGATATTAGCCACCACACCTAGCTCATGAATCGAACACTTAAAAAACAATACATAATATACTATATACATTTTACCTGAGTAAAAGAAAACTAGGAAAAAGTCACAGAAAAATAATAGAGTTTATTGTCAAGTCGTAAAAACTGGTGACTATTTGGCAAGACTAAAAAGGAAAAAGGACTGGAAAGATACAAAAATTCCAGGTGTGGTGGTAAACTGTCATCCTAGCACTCAGAGGAGGCAGAGACAGGAGGACTGCTGCAAGTTTAGGGTCAGCCTTGGTTACATAGTGAGACCCTGTCTCACACAAAAACAAGCAAGCAACGATAACCATAGAAAACAGCAAGCAAATAAAGATACAAAAATAAAACAAAAACAAAACGAAAAAACTGAGTAATAACTATAGACATGATGGAAATTTTACAATGATATCAAGAAGCTTTGTTTGGGTTCTTATTTGAGTGTACTTCCTGTGCCTGATGGAGTGATATTCCCATAATGCAGTGGTTGAGACTTAAATAGCAACCTGATGTAGAGGCACACACCTATAATTTGAACCAGAGAGGATCCTATCTTAAAACAAATAAATAACCCTCTTACAACCTTCATTATTCAGCCTTCCATAAAAGCCAACAGAAACAGGGGTGTTTGTTCTAGGAATTTGTGTGGGATGGGTGAGAATGAAGTAGAATTATTTAATATTACACAGAGGCACTTTCTTATAAGTGGAGGTAACCAAGCACCAACCACTATTGAAAACTATTAATGAGTTAGTACTTGTATAAAGTCACTTTCCTAGTTGCTATGACAAAATGCCCAACAAAGGCACCATAAGGATGGCAGGGTTGATTTTGACTTACAGTTCGATGGTCCATCTATCATGGGGTCATCTGGTCATGGTTTTGGAAGCAGAGAGAGATGAATGCTGGGCTGATGGTCAACGATCTTTCTTTTTTTATTTAGTTTAGGACCTGGACTGTGTATTGGGACTGCCCACATGGAATGTGTGTCTTCCTACCCCAGTTAACTTAAACTATATAATCCCTCACAGGGATGCCTAGAGTCTGGTCTTCTAGGTGATTCTAGACCTTGACCAGTTGACAATTTTTTTAGCCACCATGCTGCTAGTTGTGCTAAGTCCATTGTTGATAAGCGTCAAGCATTTTGAAAACAGTTCCTTTAATAATATAAGCTAACATTTAAAGAAAGTTATTTTTTTAATTAAAATTTTTTTAAAAAATGATGTCTCTATTTGTTTGAAAATGATCTAGAGAAAACAGTGGTGTTAGGGATTACCATCACAGGGTGAGTGTTGGCCTCAGAATCTGGCACAATCCCTTAGAAAATCTTTATCTTTATTTTCACTTTTTAAAAAATATTATTTTTATTAGTTCTTTGAGACTTTCATGAAATGTGTTTTGATCATGTTCACCCCTCTATTTTTCCCATATCCATCCCCTTCCCATCTAACTTTATGTCTTAATTTTTTCTTAAGCTAGGTAGTGTTGGTACACATCTCTCATCCCAGCACTTGGAAAGCAGAGGCAGGCAGATCCTTGAGTTCAAGGCCAGCCTGGTCTACAGATTGAGTTCTAGGACAGCCAGGGCTACATAGAGAAACTGTGTATATATACCTATGAAGGACAATTTGTGCTGCCCAAATATTCTTGGATATGTGGCCTTCCATTGGAGCATGATTGACTTACCAAGGGCTGCATTCTTAGCAAAAACTAGCCCTTTTTTCAGCAGCTAACAGTTGCCAATAGATCATATGCTAGGATAGAATATCATGCCCAATTCCCCTCTCCATGCTCGGATTTGGTCTGGCTTGGGCTTGTAAAGGTCTTATTCATGTTATAATGACAACTGTGAATTCCTGCTTGCAGCTGTCCTGCTGTGGCTGGAAGACAGTTTCCTTGTAGTCCTCCACTGCCTCTGGCTCTTACCCTCCTTATGTCTTATCTTCCACAATGATCTTTGAGGCTTTGGAGGAAGGGGTGTGATACAGACATAAAATTTCAGGCTGAGCATTCCACAGTCTCTTATTCTCTACACTTTGACCCAGTGTTAATCACTATCTATTGTAACTTCTCAGATGAGGAGGATGCACTGATCTCTGAGTGTAACAAGAAATCATTAGGAATCAGTTTAATACTATGTCAATTTATCATCATCATGTAGGTTGGTAACTCCCATGATTGAGGTGCCACTATTACACCAGTTGGGATGTTTTGCCAGGCTGGTCGTTACTTTCTTGAAACTTTCAAAATGAATATTAACTAAAACAATGCAATAACAATTGCAAACAAGTCCAATTTATATATTTCTGTGCCTTTTGGACACTGTGTCTCCACAGCAACAGAGACTGGGTCACACACAGAATGTTGACGTTCAGTTTCATGACTGTGATGATTGTCTCTTTAGGTGAAGCTCTTTGGGCAGAACTTTCAAAGACTATTTCAAGGGAAAAAGAATTTTCATCAAGTAGTTATATTTCTGTGATGATTCCCAGCCAGTATACTAATTAGAGGTAAAAATCTTGAAGGAAAGGAACTGCGAAAATTAGCTGGTCAATTGTGACCAACAATTCCCCTGTTGGAACAGAACGATCAGCAAAGTCCTCATTGCTCACTAAAGAGCTGGAAATGCCAGACCTTCTGGCCTTACCCTATCCACTGTTAGCAAAGGAACTTGTTGTTACTCTAACTTTGCCACATATTCCTGTGAAGGAGCATATTGGTGTTTCTTCTGGGTCCTGTGGAAGGTCAGGTGAAGGGTGCACAGATATCTATGATCTCATCTCTGGAATACATGGATGTTAGTTACCTCATGGCAAACATGGTTTGTTAGATGTGTGAAAATTTAGGACCTTGACAAAAGGGGAGGGGGAGGGGGAGGGAGAGGGGGAGGGGGAGGTTCTCCTGATTTCTCCAACTGGAAATTAATATAAATATGATTCCCTACAAGAGAAAGACAAAGCGTGATTGTGTGATGGAGAAGTTGACATAAACTTGGAGCAAAGGTGAGCTGAGGTTGTAGTTTGGTTGGTAGAGTGCTTGCCAAGCATGCCCAGGTTCCTTGTTCTGATCCCTGGCGCTTTATAAATTGTGTGCAAGGCATATCCATAACGCCAACATTGAAGAGGCAGAGACAGAAGGATTAAAAGTCCCCTATCATCTTTGGTTACATAGTAAATTCAAGGCTAGCCTGAGCTGCGTGAGACTCTGTTTCTAGTCAACCAACACCAAGCACTCGTCTAGGCTCTTCCTGGTTTTCTCCCAAGTCTGCCTTGGAATTTTTTTCTGTCTGTTTCCTCATTCCTCCTTTTCTTCTGTAGAAACCACAGTATCCCATAAGCTAGAATTCTGATCTGGTGGCTCTGGCGGCCTGTGGCTCCCTACATGTTACCTGCTTCTGTGTCTAGTGTCTCAGGGCGGTTATCATGAGTTGAACACTAGATTGCTTGGTGAGCACTTCTTTGAGGTGTAGTTTGAAACTTCAGCTTACTTTATGAGCGTCTAGTTTCTGTTTAGGAAGAGTGGAAGGGAATTCTTTACTGGCAGAGGAACTGTTTTTCATAGTATTTTTGGGTTGTGTCTGAAATGTCCGAGATTGACTATTTCCAGGATCATAAACAAATTAAGGAAGTAGGCAGGTAGGAAGTGAGTGGGATTCTTATCCTGAGTGATCCAGGTGGCAGCGTCATCTTGTTGGAAGGGCATCTTTGTTCTGAAGACATCTGTTCAGACTAAATATATTAGCTAGTTGTACTTGTACACTGTCCACACTCCAGTGTATAACATTTTATCTCAGCTACCTTTGAGGACTGTGTAAGACTCTTGTGTGAGATGCAGGGAGCACTGGCTTCTAAGTTGTCTATTAGGCTATGTGACGATCTACCTGTGGTCTTTCTATCCAAATACAGTTCAAGAATAATCACAGTAAAAAAACCCATTTATCTGTCTATCTGTCTATCTATCTATCTATCTGTCTATTAGGCTATGTGACGATCTACCTGTGGTCTTTCTATCCAAATACAGTTCAAGAATAATCACAGTAAAAAAACCCATTTATCTGTCTATCTGTCTATCTATCTATCTATCTATCTATCCATCTATCTATCTATCTATCTATGTATCTATCTATGTATCTATCTATATATCTGTTTTGTGCGTGCATGCGTGTGTGTGTGTGTGTGTGTGTGTGTGTGTGTGTGTGTGTGTGTGTGTACTCATGCATGTGTGCACCGCTGTATGGGTATGGAGATCAGAGGACAATCTGCAGGAGCTGGTTCCCTTCTTTGACCATTTAGGTCCCAGGGATTGAATTTAGGTTTATCAGTGTGGGCTACAAGGGCCTTTATCCATTGAGCCATTTTGATGGCCCCTTGATCACACAGTCTTTAACAGCAAAATCAAAGCCCCAGCGCTCTCCCTCTCTTGCTCGGTATCAATGCCTAGGGCTGAAGAGATGGCTTAAGGTTAAGGTGCCTGCTGTATTTGTGGAGTCCTAGAATTTGGTTTGTAGTGGTCATGTCAGGAAGCTCACAATTGACTGTAACTCTGCTTCCAGGGGATCTGATGTCTTCCAAGGGCACCTGCATACACATGCACATGTGCACACAAACACACACACACACACACACACCTGCACACACCCACATACTTGCATACACACACACACACACACACACACACACACACACGAAGTAAATCTTAAAAGATCAATGCCTTGATGCAAATACTGTCCCATCCTGTCCCAGTATCCTGATACCTAAATAGTTATTTAATTTTTACGGTAGCCTGGAGGAGTCAACTTTATCAGCCTCCAAAGTTAGAGATATGAGCAGAATTGCATATAGTAGTTTGCAGTGTCAGCCGTTCAGCATAAATTTATTTATTTATGTATTTATCTATCCATCAATCATTTATCTACTATTTATTCATTCATTCACTCAAATTATTTTTAATATTTGTATTTGAGGTAGGGTCCTCTGTTTCTCAAGGTGGTCTTACACTTCTAGGCTCATGTGACTCTTCTGTTTTAGCCTCCCAGGTGGAGCTGGACTGCAGGCATATACACTGTACGTGGATGTCACATGATTTCAGCTGGAGCCAGAGGGACGTCTAGGGACTCATACAAGCAAGATGAGGGAATGTGGCTAGAATAAGGAGGCCCCGTGTGAGGAGATGTGCTGAGTGAAGTTATCATGTCACTTTTAACAAAGCCAGTTGACCCAGTGGGTCTGTGTTCCCAGTGTAAGGGAAGGTGTCAGGTTGAGTGAGCAGTTCCCACTTCCGGCAGTAGACGGATCAAGGCTATGAGAAAGGATAGGAAGTGTGTGCAAGTTCATTGTTAGACTTCCCATTTGAAGTGGTGATGTTTAAGGTTGGAGAGATGGCTCAGCAGTTAAGAGCACTTACTGCTCTTCCAGAGGACCCAGGTTCAATTCCCAGCACCCACATGGCAGTTGACAACTGGCAACTATCTGCAACTCCATTTCCAGGAGATCCAACATACGAGGTCCTTAAAACAACAGATTTTTTTTTTTTTTTAATCTTGTAGCCTGTAGAGTAGGGTCTAGAATGGAGGCGATGGTTGGATCATGGTCCTTCTGGAGCTCCTAGGCTGGGATGTGATGAATAAGGAATGCTCAGCACAGTAACATCCAGGACAAGGGAGTGACTGACTAGGCACCTGACACTAATTAGATTTGTCACTGTGTCAGCAAAGCCTCCCAGGTGACTGAGGATGGAATCCTCTCTGACTTTAGGTTTGGGGTTTTGGATGTTGAGATGCCATCTTTTTTTTATTCAGATTAGGGTCTATATCTCATGGAATCCTTTGTATAACTCAGAGGACTCTCTAGCTGGGATGCACATACCTCCAACGTTTTCTAGAGTGAATATTTCCTCTAGAAACCCCTTCTGTGCTATGACCCAGAGTTCAGTAGAGGCCTTGACCCTCCCTCTCCAAATGTATCCACTTCCTCACTGAATGTAAATGAAGCTGCTGTAAGTATCAACACCTCATTAAAGCCAGGGAATATGTGTTCACCAAAATCCACCAGCCCCTCAGCATCTCACTCTATTTTATTAGTAACTGCAGTCTTGAATTTGCACACTCTTTAGTTCCTGTGTGGTGGGAGTGCTGGGTGTAATACTGAGTTCCCCTTGTTTCTTCTTGTGCCCTCTTTGGATGTTAATGATCGCTATGATTTCAGTGAGCAGTTCATTAATATGCACTGGTAAATATGATTTGTAATTAAATGTATTAGTCACATTTTATTTATTTTTAAAACATCTGTGTGTGTGTGTGTGTGTGTGTGTGTGTGTGTGTGTGTGTGCACCTTTGCATGCCATAGTGTATGTGTGGAGGAGAGGACAACTTGTGGGAGTTGGTTACTAAATTCAATGCTAGTTCATATATCCTCACTTTTCTATTTGAAAATTACTTGTTGAGTGTCAGAGAAAAACATACATATTCCAAGAATACAGAGTTAGTCATTTATAAACACTCATGACTTTCATTGGGACCAGTTCCGGGATAAGCTGACAATGGCGTTCTTCAGTTTGTAGTTGGCCCAGCTTTAACTTGCTGTGATCTGATAAAATATTTTAGCTTTATCTACCTTCTTGTGTTTTCTTTGTTATTCTCTGGCACCCCGGGCATCAGCTGGAAGTGAATTAAAGGCCTTAGAAGCTGTGATTCTGCAGCCAGCGTGATATTAGAATAGAATTGATTATCTGGAGGTGTTTGCATATGAAGGGGCCCCCCTACCTATTCATTTCCATTCTAACCCACAAGGGAGGCAGGGGCTTGTTAATACCTTAAAGGATTTGATCTCTCTGCCCATGTGGCTTCTGATGCAAGGATGAAGCCTCAAAAGCCATAAAAGGGAATCATTAATAAAAGCAAGCAGGAAGGAGGTAAAATACACTTCTAAAATATCATACATTATCTTTGGGCAGCATAAAAATAATAGAAAACAAATTCAGACCTACTAAGGAGAGCCTTTATTTGCAAAGGCCCTTGCGGCTGATGGAGAGCGGGGAAGCTATCATGGTGGAATTCTCTGGCCTTGTATCTGGAAACCTCCTGAGGCACAGGCATGGGAGCTGCTCTTAAATTTGTAATTGTTTGATAGAAGGAGTAAAGCAAATGGAGAGGAAGAACCAGGTATGGAATCAGCAACCAGCAGGTAATGCGATGGGCAGCTGAGCTGAAGATGTTCCTCTCGGGGCCAGTTGGTTCTCAACAGGCATTTTCTTTAGGGAGGGTTATTTTGTTTTCCAGAAGCTTCTATGAGGTGGCCAAAAATTCAGGAGCCCAGGAAGAAGAGAAACTCTGAAACATGGTTAAGTTCATACAGTGTGCGTTTTGCTTCGGTTGGTTAGCGAGGCAGACAGCTCAGGTAAATACTGCTATGGCTAGCAAGAGTGAGTCGGGGTGTCTGTGTCTGGCTTGCCACACATAGGCATGGGTGGCACCTGGAACATGCAGTCTGACAATCACCAGCACTGAGTCTTTGCAGTAATCCATTTTCTGAGTCAGGAAGGGGTGGGATGATGTTCTTCTGTGTCGTTTAGCCACGTCATGGAATTGAAACATCCCCTCCTAGAAGGAGGCATTTAGGACGCAGGAAGCTGATACAACTTGCAGGTTCAGGAAGCTCAGAATGTTCCCTATTTCTCCAGCCCCTTCCCAGGATTTCGTAGGCAGTAGGCAATAGCTGGGTGGAGGGGGCTTTCCCTGAGCTGCCTGTGAGTTGTGCAGAGACCCTAGATGTAGTTTTTGTGAGCTGTCACCTACGCTGGGGTGGCCCTTGTGTGTGATGCAGCTGCCTTTGAGTCACCCATGTTCCTACTAGTAATCCCTCACCCAAACTCCTGTCAGTGACCCCAATGAGCTCATGGGGCCACTAAACTAGATCTGGGTGGGATCGTTTGTTTGATCTGTCATTGGTGCCCTGTCTAGAGTGAAAGTCGTTTGTTCAGGTCTCCTTAGGAAAAGTCACATGACAGTCAACCAACTCTGTTTCTCAGGAGCTCAGGGCTCAGGTAAAGTTCCAAGTTCTCAGCAGATAATGCAGTTCAGACCAGATATGATGTGACATTCTCTTCTGAGGGAGATCAGAATATACCAACCCCACCCCCACCCCCTGCCAAACAGGAAGAATTGTTGAGCTGAAGATAAGCTGGGTTTAGGAAAGCTGTATTTTGTCTTCTTGCCTAAAAATAGGGCACACACAACTTTACAAAGATGAAATGTTATTCTGTATCCCTACTGGGTAGAGCAATACTTTACCACTGAGAACTATCTTGGACCCATATTGGCTTGGAGATAATGCTAGGCGCCTGTACCCTAACAAGCTTTGCTAGCCAGCCTTTTCTACAATTGCTTTTCTTCAAAGTTACCACCACTAGAGAGTCAGAGTCTTTTTCATTAGCTGATTACCTCTCAAAGAACTTACTGTTCTGTGTTTAAGATGCTATGCAAATTGGAATTCAAAGCAACCTCTTAGGGACTGTCTTTGCTTTTTTTTTTTGAAGTAGTACTTGAGAACTTTTACTCCAGTTTTTCTTATGTTTATGGAAGTGTGACTGGAACATGGCATATTGCTTTTTATTGCTGTGATGAAACACCATGTCAAAAAACAATCTTGGAGGAAACAGTTTATTTCGGGTTGCAGTTTAAAGTCTGTCATGGAGGGACATCAGAGCAGGCACTAAAGGCAGGAACCTGGAGGCAGGAACTGAAGCAGAGATTGTGCAGGAACACTGCTGCCTGGCTTGCTCCCCATGGCTTGCTCAGCCTGATTTCTCATACAACCCAGGACCACCTTCCCAGAGTGGCACCACCCACAGTGGGCTGGATCCTCCCACGTCAATCATTAATCAAGAAAATGCCCCTTGGGATTACCTATAGGCCATCTGATGGAAGTATTCTCTTCCCAGATGACCCCAGTTTGGGTCAAGTTAACAAAAAACTAACCACCACAGGGCTTATTCCTGCTGAGAGGTGATCATCCCATATACATGAAATATGCATGCTAATATATTTCTGCTTTCTTTTGTATCAAATATTTTATTCCAGGTGCCTGTCCCAGCCAACATCCTGTGGGGTCCTTTCTCTCTTTAGTTCTTTAATGCTATAACTTTGTTTGAGAAGTTATGTCATGTTAAAAAAAAAATTCACCTTCAGTAACAGAAGTACTTTCTGGAATTTATTGGAGGGTGGAAGTGCATTGGGCACAGGGTGCTCCTGTATGGGTGTTATATGTCACTCAAATGCTCACGTGTTGGGAGTTTGGTCCTCAGTGTGGTGATGTTGAGCAAGGGGAGAACCTTTAATGATGGTGCCTATTGGGAAAGAGTGACTTTGAAGGGTCCAGGAATATAGAAATACAAAATTATAAACCTAAAAAATAAAAGCTGACAGTCATCAGCTCTAAAGGTTAACTGTTAACAATGGCGCTCTGCTTACAGCCCGCTCCTCTGTCCACAGACAGGGGTTAACTTTTAACCCCCCTTGCCCCTTATAGCCAACAACTGCCTGGACCAAAGTTAACTTTTAATAGATGTTTCTACATGACTTCTAGCATGCACCCCATGCCTGATGCTTTCCCCCTTACTATAAAAAGGGGGCCAGAACCCGCCCCCATGGCCACAGCCTCAGAATCCTGAACAGTGGCTGTGGTCTCAGCTAGCTGATAAGTTTTTGTGCCGAGTTGATTTCTTCCTTCCTTCCTTCCTTCCTTCCTTCCTTCCTTCCTTCCTTCCTTCCTTTCTTTCTTTCTTTCTTTCTCTCTTTCTCTCTCTTTCTCTCTCTCTCTCTCTCTCTCTCTCCCTCCCTCCCTCCCTCCCTCCCTCCCTCCCTCTCTCTCTCTCGCTCTTTCTTTCTTTCTTTCTTTCTTTCTTTCTTTCTTTCTTTCTTTCTTTCTTTCTTTTTTTCTTTCTTTTTTCTGGAATAAAGTCTGCTTCTGGTTTAATAGACTATGGTGGTCTGCACCCCATTATTGCATGACCCTGGACTCAGCAACTTGGAAGGGATTAAGGTCTTTTCTGTGAGAACTTGGTCAGTTCTTGCCTGGCTCTTGTTATCTTTTCGGCATACCTGGCCTGCCTCTTGGGAATCTGGCAGGATGTGCTTGCTACCATTCAGGCAAATGCTTAGTCAGCCCAGGGTCCTATGGCCGTATGTCATTGTGTAATGTATGCGCATGTGCTGTGTGGCTTTGTAAGTCTGTACAAATGTGCTAAGCCCCCTTTAAAAGCGAGCTCCGCCTGTTCCCCACTCTCTCTCCCCGCCACTTCCTTTTCAGAGGTAGGCCTCTACAAAGCCCCCTCTCTTCATACTCTTTCAATAAACTTCCGGTGTGGGTTTGTTGCACGTTCTGGTTCATTCTCCCCGCCGCTAAACAACAAGAGCTGCAGCAAACTCTGGCTACTAATCCAGTTACGACCCCCTTCCTTTCCACATGTGACCCCTGTGGCTGTCCACCAGGCAGGACATAGTCCTCACCAAATATGACGAGCCCTGGGACTTCCAGCCTTCCGCGTTGTGAGTGAAATCAATCTGACTTTCTTAGACTGTGTCAGGAGGTTTGTGAGCAGCAGAGCACTAATAAAGGATGGGCCAGGATTTGTAATTTTGATTGATGAAACTAGTAACCGGTGTCATTCTCCAATACAAAGTCCCCAGTGGTTCATAGGAGGTGTGAGATGGCATGAAAATACCTTTTAATTGAAACTGCTGTAGTTGGGATTTCCAAACAACCTCACAGTACTCTGAAACCCGGATGATGCGCCTTTCCTAAACAAGAACGGACTCTTGGTCTCTTCCACCCTCTCCATGGTTCTTACTTGTCTCTGTTGCCAAAGTTTTAGGCACTGTAGACAAGCTATCTTCTCTGTAGACTCAACTAGACTGTAAGTAAATCAAGAATCTAGGGGCTATAGTGATGATGGCCCAGCCGTTAACAGTATAATCAAGAATCTAGGGGCTTACAGAAGACCCGAGTTCTCTTCCCAGCACCTATGTCAAAAAGCTCACAACCTCCTGCAACTCCAGCTCCAGGGGATCCAACGCCCTCTTCTGGCCTCCAAGGGCTGTTTAGTAAACCAATCAGAAGGTGCCTTAGGCAGGCAAGGAAGGACAGAGACACATCGTCGTCACACAGGGTGACCAAATACCCTGCAACAGAGTGTATCTGAGCAGGCTTCTTTGTCCCGCAGCCCTGTGCTCTTCTCTCTGCACCTGCTACTTTGCGTCACTCATTTGTCCAGCACAGACAATTTTACTCCTTGGCTGTGATTTCCTCAAAAGGAGCCAATACAAAGCCGGCCAAATGAAATACCTCCCCTTCCTCCTCAAGAGATCAGGACATCATGGGTAAGGGAAGAGAAGCGTGGAGGGAGCCAGAGGTCAGTAAAGACACAGCAGATGGGGGGCAGGTCTGTGCGCTGGCCAGGAACGCCTTGTTCTCCAAGGAGGGAGGTCGTGGCTACAAGGCTGTGAATACAGAGGGCTCTTCGGCTCGGGCTCTGGAGTTCCTGTTTGTCTTTGGGCAGCTGCCTATCTCTAGGTTTGAGCGAAGCAGTAGTGCGGCAGTGGAGATGGCAATGATTCTGTTTTGCTCTTGGGAAGGCCTCCTGCAGATCCAGGCAATGGGGGGGTCACTGGCCGAGATGCTTTTGTAGGTTTTGTTCTGGCTCTGAAGCCATTTCCCTTTTGTCACATGAGACATGGAGTCGCTGCCCACAAAAGGCAATGGGAGGAGGCTGCAGACACATTTTTAGTGAGCTGTTGTGTCTCTGTGAGAGGACCAGGTGGGGCCATGTGTAGCCCAGCAAAGGAAGACCTTTTCATGTTAGCAGGGTCATACTGTCTGGTGCGGTTACTGAAGGGTTGACAATCGGTGACTTCAGGCAACAGGACAGACTTACAGGGAATAGATTTACGGTTAGAAACTCCTTTTAGTGTCTGCAAACAGGGCTGGCCATGATTAATATTTTAACACTTTTAGAGAATCATTCAGAGGCCAGGGAGTCTCCCAGTGGTGTAGAAAATTGTTGGTAGCAATTCTACCAAATACAGTGATTTGTAGATAGCCAGTCATAACATTGATGAATAATTTATTTGGTTTGGAACAAACTAGAAATAAAATACCAAGAGACTTAAACTCCCTTTTCATGTGTTTGTGTATAAGTAGGTGTGTCTTTGTGTGTAGACTGTATCAGATGTTTCTTCTATTGCTCTCTACATTTTTTTTTTTTTTACATTACTAGGACAATTGATGCTGGTTAGCTGGGGCTGAAAAATTGGTAGTGATTAAGAAGAGACCAGCAACATAGAGGTGAAATCTGGGAAGTGTTTCCTCAGAGTCTAAATGTGTAAGCTGTGTTCCAGAGGTGGCTAAGGTTGTACCTTGTGCTGGCAGCCAAAGTTTGTCATGTATAAGAGTCTCCCAGGTTGTACTGGTTTTGAAGGCATGAAAGGGTCATGGAGAGCAACTGAGGCTTAGCACTGTGAGAGACCAGGAAAGGTCATTGGTGAAGGGGTAGCCTCAGTGGCAGTTGAGGCCCCAGGATTGAAGGGGTCATGAAGAAAGTTGAGACCTGGCACCATGAAGAGAGCCTATGAGAGGCTATTGGTGAAAGTGCAGCCCAATTGTAGGAAGGGACCCCTACATTGTGGAGATGCCAATACCATGGGAAGACCACCAAGAACAGTAGCATCAGTGGAGTGGAGCTGGTCTGACTCTAGAAGACAAGCTATGTGTGCTGCAGAGGGCAGAGCAGAAGAAGTGACCCAGGCCCTATGGAGGTGCTCAGAAGATTGTGAGTCCTGATTTCCTTTGGTGCTTAATGGTGATTTGGAAGTGTAAGCCAAATAAACCCATTCTTCCCCAAGTTGCTTTGGTCATGGTGTTTTATCATAGTAATAGTAACCTGTACTAGGACAGGCTTCTTTTTGCTGTTCCTTTAGTGACGTTTACCTCTCATCCCAGTCCTAACCTTTGGCAAACACTAATGTGTTCTTCATTTGTATAATTTTGTCATGTGAATATTCCATAAAGGTAACTATGAATTACCTTGTGAGACAGAAAACAAACCAACCAACCAACCAAACAACAACAACAACAACAACAACAACAACAATAAAACCAGCAGAGGCAGGTGGATCTCTGTGAGTTTGAGGCCAGCCTGGGCTACAGAGCGAGTTCCAGGACAGGCTCCAAAGCTACACAGAGAAACCCTGTCTCAAAAAACCAAAACCAGGGCTGGGAGGTGGTGGCGCACGCCTTTAATCCCAGCACTCGGGAGACAGAGCCAGGCGGATCTCTGTGAGTTCGAGGCCAGCCTGGGCTACCAAGTGAGTTCCAGGAAAGGCGCAAAGCTACACAGAGAAACCCTGTCTCAAAAAAACCAAAAAAAAAAAAAAAACAAAAAAAAACCAAAACCAAAACCAAACCAAACCAAACCAAACCAAAACAAAACAAAACAAAAACCCAAACAACAACAACAACAACAACAACAAACCCCCAAACCGAACAAACCCTCACCATAGTGCCTTTCAGAGCTGTCCAAGGTATTGAGTGCATCAATTCTTATCATTGCTGAATAGTCCTACTTGGTGTGTGTCATGGTTTATATACTTCCATTTTTTTTTTAAATTTTAGATTTTTATTTTTTGGGTATAAGCATTTTGCCTGCATGTATGTCTAGGTACCATGTATGTGCCTGGTACCCGAGGAGGTCAGATTAGGAACTGGAGTTATGAATGATTGTGGGCTGCCATGTGGGTGCTGGAAGTTGTACCTGGGTCATCTGAAAGAACAAGTACTTTTGAACACTGAGCCATCTCTCCAGCATCTGCTACTGCTTTCTTATATCATCTGTTGGAAGCCATTTGGGTTACTTCTATTTTTGGTCATTGTGGTGGTTTGAATAAAAATGGTCCCATAGGCTCATAGGGAGTGGTACTATTAGGTATAACCTTGTTGGAGCAGGTGTGGCCTTTTGAAGGAAGTGTGTCACTAGGGGTGGGTTTTGAAGTTTCAGAAGCTCAGCCAAGGCCCAGTGGCTCGCTGTCTTCCCACTGCCTGTGGATCCAGATGTAAAACTCTTAGTTACCTCTCTAGTACGACGTCTGCCTGTGTGCTGCTCTGCTTCCCATCATGATGATAATGGACAAAACCCCTGAACTGTAAGTCAGCCCCAATTAAATGTTCCCTTTTATAGGAGTTGCGGTGGTCATGGTGTCTCTTCACAGCCATAGAAATCTAACTAAGACAGTCATTAAGAAAAAAAGTAGCTTGCTGTAATAGCTGTGGGTTCAGTTATGTGTTTTCATATTATTTTAGAAGTTGACATGAGGGAATAATTAACACAGAAATCAGTGGACTCTGAGTAAAGTAGATTACCTCCCCTGATGTGTGGGGGCCTTGCCTGATAGATTGAAAGTTTTAAGAGGAAAGACAAGAAATTCCTTAGGAAAAAGAATTCTGCTTCTCGACTGCCCCCAGCCCCAAGAACCTGAAGTCACCTCTTTTCCAAGTGCCACTGTCTTTGCTGGCTTGTCCTGAAGGGGTTATAATTGCCAGATCCCAGACTACCAATTCCTTAAGCCTTTCTCTCTTTCTCCCACCTGCACAGACACACACTGCACTCACTCTGTCCCCATTGGTTCTGTTTCCCTGAGAGGCTCTGGGTAAAATGGCTTTGTGTGCCTGGATAAAACGGTTTTTATGTGAACATAGCTTTTATTTTTCTGGGATGGATGCCTAGCAGGGTGATTACCAGGTCATATGGTAAGTGAATGCCCAGTGTTTAGAAAAACTGTCCACTTGGTTACGCGGTAGAGTAACTGAACAGCCTCACGCCCACCAGCATGTTACCCTGATGTTGTTTTTTCTCTCTCATCTTTATTAGCATTTAGTATTAACACTGTTTTGTGTATGTGTGGGTGGGTGTGCAGATGCCTATGTGTCTGTGTAGGTACAAGTTTGCAGAGGCCAGAGGTCAACCTTGGGTGTTATTCTTTAGGAACTGTTGGTGAAATTATTAAGGCCACTCCACGTAGTTAAAAGGAGATTTATTTAATGGCGTAACTTACAAGGTAAGGGATAGGTAGGTCGCGGGGTCTGGGGAAGGTGTATCGCAGTCCAGCGGTGTTCTCTGGAGCTCTGCTTGGCTCACCTTCACCGTCCAAGGTCCCAGAACTGAGTGAGTGCCCCGCCCATCCAGATCTCAGGTCTCCAGGCGCCTCCCTTGGCCCCGCCTTGTAGGCGTGACAGTTGCCGAAGTCTCAATGGGGGTTGGAACTTCCAGATCAAAGCTGGAATGGCTACCCACTACAAGGAACTGTCTGCCCACTCTGCTTTTTGCGACAGGGTCTCTCACTGGGACATGGGGCTCACCTATTGGGCTATGCTGGGTGGTTAGAGAGCCTCAGGGGTCTGCCTGTGTCTGCTTTCCCAGCACCGGGATTGCAAGCCTGAACCACCACATCTGGGTTTTTACGTGGGTGGTAGGGACCACACTTAGGTCCTCATGCTTAAGCAGCAAGCATTTTATTAACTGAGCCATCTCCACAGCCCCAGCACTGTTTTTCTGTTGGCCATTTTGATGGTGCATGATAATACATCTTGTGGTTTTATTTTGCATTGGTGGTTAATGACCTTAGGTATCTTTCAGGTGCTTTTTCTCACCCATGTTCAGTTGTTAGCTGTTTTCCATGTCTTTAGCCCACTCTAATTGGTCTTTTTTTTTTAAAAAAAAAAAAATTGGTATGTTTTAAGAGTTCTTTTTTTAAATAATTAAAAATGTGTTTATTTTTATATGCATACATATTTTTATATATTTGCCTGCATATATGTCTGTGTACCATATGTGTACAGTGCCCGTGGAGGACAGAAGAGGGCATTGGGTCTCCTGACACTGGGGTTACAGATGGTTGTGAGCTGCCATCTGGGGGCTGAGAGTTAAACCCAGACACTCTGCAAGAGCAGCCAGTGATCTTAACCATGAAGCCATCTCTAGATATTCTAGATACAAGTCTTTAGTTGGATGATATATGCACATATTTTCTCCTCCTATTTAACTTGTTTCTCAGCTCCTAATAAGAGTCATTTGCCAAGCAAAAGTTTTCAATATCAATGAGCTTCAGCTTACTGATTTTTCCTTTTTGAATTGTTCTTTGCAATCGAGTCTAAGATCTTACTAAACTCTGTGCTCAAGATTTTGGCTGCCCTCCTTTCTAAAGTTTCTCCAGTTACTGTTCACATTTGATGCCATGGTGTACGGTACATTAACTTTATAACAGGTGTGAGCTTTGGACCCAGGTTCATTTTTCCTGGTGGCATCTAGCTGTCCTAGTGTGATTTCTTGAACAAGTTCATCCTTCTTCTGCTGACCTGCCTTCGTACCTGTATTAAAATCAATTTGACATATTTGTGTCATATCGTGACTCTATTTCTAGCTTCTTTCCATTGATCTATTGCCTGTCTCTGCTCTAATACCATGCTCTCATGCTAACTCTAACTGGGATATAAGCTTTTTCTTGAGTCCCTCAACTTTTTCAATCACAGTGTTCCACAGCCAGCCTGGTTTCTTCCCTTCCTCCATTCTTCTCTCCATTTAAACACCACCACCACCAGCACTACCACCACCACCACCACCACCACCACTACCACCACCACCACCACCACCCACCACCACCATGACATTTGTAAGTTTTTAGCTTTTCTACACAATCTTAGGCCAACCTTTTTCTCTGACAGAAAGGTCATGTGTTATGAAGATGGAAAGCTCCATTTAACCTTATCATAAAATTTCTACATTCACCAGGGCTCAGTGGGTAAAGGTGATTGCTGTCAAGCCTGATGACCTGAGTTCTATTCCTGGGACCTGTAAGATGGAAAAAGAGAACTGATTCCTTCATGCTGTTCTCTGACCTCCATACATGCATCATGGTACACACACACACACACACACACACACACACACACACACACACACCCCTCTCAAAGAAATGAAAATGTAATACAAAAATAAAAATAAAAGAAACACTCTAATGATTTGGCAGAAGACCCTGAGAACTATTCTGGTTTGATCAACTGACATTTCCTATGTCCAATTGTTTTCCAACTCTTAACAGAGTCATTTGCCAAGCAGTTTTCAATATTGATGAGCTTCAGCTTATTAGTTTTCCCTTTTTGAATTGTTCTTTGCAATTGAGTCTAAAATCTCGCTAAACTCTATGTGCTCAAGAATTTGGCTACATCCCTTTCTAAAGGTTCTCTGATCTCTGTTCACATTTGATGCCATGGTGTACTGTGTTAACCCTCAAATTCATAGGAGCAAGTGACCCTGGTATGGGAAGGCCAGCAAGTGTGAGTGTGTGTATATGTAGCTATTGGGGCTGCTCTAACAAAGAACATTTCCCTATATCAGCTTTCATGTGCCAGGTGCCATACAGAGGACTCAAACATTCCTACAGTCAATCCCCTTGAAAACCTGGGTCCTGAGGAAGATGAGACACACCAAGGTTTAGTAATAGGTTCAGTGTCACCCTTAACAGATGATAGAGATATGGTTTTAAGTATAAGCACAGGAAGCCATAGGTATTCAAATTTTTTCAGTTGTTGTATTTTCTTATCACTCTTTGCTCTGGTCTGGTGTGTCCTTCCTATTGCCACTTCATATGTGAAAATATCATCCCAAGGTGGTGATAAGGTGATATGAGACTTTGGGGGAGAGATTAGATCACAGGGATGGTGCCCCCATGCTGGGGGTTCATGCCCTTATGTAAGAGAACACAGAAAGTTGGCCACCTCCTTCCATGAGTTGAACAGAGAGGGAAGGTATTGTCTCTCAGGAGTGGGCCCTCACTAGACCTTGATGAGGACTGGATTTTGGGGTTCCTAACCTTCATCACTATGAGGAATAAAAAGTGGTGCAAACCATTGTTTTAAAGCTCTTTGTTTTAAGCAGCCCCAATTGCTGGCCTTCCCATATTGGGGTCACTTGCTCCTATGATGTGGAGGGTTTCTCTGTGTGGTAGTTTGAATGAGAATGGCTCCTATAGACTCATATGCTGGAATATTTTGTCCCTGGTTGGTGGAACTGTTTGGGAAGGATTATGAGGTGTGGCCTTGGAGGAGGTGTGCCACTTGGGGTGGGCTTTGAGGTTTCAACAGCCCATATTATTCCCAGTGTGTTCTCTGCCTCCTCTCTGGGGTTGGATGTGTGAGCTCTGAGCTATTCCTGCTGCCACACCTTTGCTCAGCTGTCAATGGACTCTAACCCTCTGGAACCATATGCCCAGTTAAACACTTTCCTTTATAAGTTGCCCTGGTCATGGCATTTTATCACAACACTAGAAAAGCAACTAATAAACCTTATTTGGGCTGCTAGAGAGTTGTTTTTCTCATTGCAGCTTTCTCTTCCAAGAAGTCTTTACCAAGTTCTCCACTCCCCAAGTCCCTGGGCTTATCCATTTGCTCACAGCTCTTGGTGATTCTCCGGTGCTTGCATGGCATTTGCTCCCGGTTGACTATCCCTTCTGTAAAATGTTTGGGACCAGCACAATCTTGGGTTAAAAGCTTTTATTGGAACATTTGCATAGGGGGCCATGCTGAGGATAAGACCCAAGTTCAAGACAACACTTGCTTATTTATGTGTCATATTGGTCTGATCCACACAAACTGAAGATAATCCTACACAATATTTTTAGGGCCCTTGCTTTGATAGTGAACTGCCATATATGATCACGTGTGGGGTTTCTAACTTAGTGGTGTCATGTTAGCATTGAGAAGGGCTTTAGATTTTGAACTTCCATTTTCAGGTTAGAGATGTGATCTCGTTATTTATATGTCATTCTCTAAGAGGTCTTAGGACAGCCCATGAGAGCAGGGGCTGCATTTTAGGTATCTGTGTTGTTCCAGAAAACAGCATGTTGTCTGAGTATTAGGGATATAGATTTGTCAACTTAAAAAGTACCATAGGCAGATGTCGTGTGATCATGTGTAACCCAGATACACACACAGGTCAGGTAGGTCTCAGGTCAGTCTTGTGGTCTGATAATAAGCCTAGAGAGAACCATGAGGTCTGTGACTTCACTGCTTTGTGAAGTGTGATCCTAATTAGTCTTATCAATAAAAACCAGGAGTCACATATTGGAGTAATAACCTGAAAGATCAGAGAAGCAAAGGAGCAGCCACTAGTGACTTCTTACCTCTCCAGATCCTCGGACCAAAAGGGGGCTGAGATCCTATCTCCACCCACCTTATATTCCTGTCTCTGTCTCTTGAGTGTGCTAGGATTAAAGGCATGAGCCTCCCAGGTGCTGGGACTAAAGGTGTGAGTCACCACTGCCTGGCCTCTATGGTTAACTAGTGACTAGCTCTGCCCTCTGATCTCCAGGCAAACTTTGTTTGTCAGAACACAAACAAAATATAACAGCTTTGTTTAGGAATATTTGAATGAATTCTCCAAGAAAGCATCATGATATGAGAGTCACAAATCCTGCAGGCAGAATATGTCTATGGAGTGAAGGACTCTGTTCTGCCCTAAGAGTTTATAAATCCCCTGTATTCCTAAGAGAAACCATAAAGGATGAGATAAGAGAGGCCTGTTGATTGTAGAGACCCAGGTTCAGTAGTGTGATGTGGCAAAGGAGATCACTGGGCAAGTCCTGAGATACAATGTTCAGATGTCTCCATCACACACTGTATTTATTTTATTTGGGTAAAATATTGTCTTTATTTGGCTAATAGATATAGGGATCTATCTGCCTGTCTTTGCCTTCTCTGTGATAGGATTACAAGCATGCACTATGGCATCTGGCTTGTTTTCTTACACATTTTTAAAATAATTTATTTATTTTATATGCATTGGTATTTTGCCTGCATGTATATCTGTGTGAAGGTGTCAGATCCCTTGGAACTGGAGTCACAGAGAGTTGTGAACCACCATGTGGGTGCTAGGAATTGAACCTGGGTCCTCTGGAAGAGCAGTCAGTGTTCTTAACCACTGAGGCATCTCTCCAGCCCCTCTTACACATTATTTTAAAGGTTTAACTTTTTAAATATTTAGGTCTACAGTAAATTAAAGACTACCTGGTTTGAGGTAGGGAGTGATTTTTTTTCTACATATTAATTGTTTTATTAGGCTATGTTGGTTAAAATTCTCAAACAAATCAAGCTTAAGTCTCTGACTTAACAGAATGAAGACTGGTTTCTTGCTTTTACATGGCCAACAGTGCTGAGTGAGCTGGCACTATGCTCCATATATCTGGGACAAAGGTAAGTTTGTAGCCTTGCCTTTCAGAGTCTATGGCCTCCTGGACCAGAACTGAGAGCACAGGGCAGGGAGGGGCATGCCCCCACCTCCACCCACCCCAGTTCCTTTTATTTTTGATCAAGCTCCTAGAGTTATTTAAGGGGGACTAGAGGGTCAGGCTTCAGTGCTAGTATGTGAGGACCATGGGGCATCATCGAGTTCTGATAACATCAGCCATTGAACATTTTCCCGATCTCTTTGATCTATGACATTCCCTGTGTTGGACCATCTAATTTTGTGTCTGTTTAAGCAAGCATTTGTTTCGGGGATGTTTCATCCCATTGTTTTAATTGTCTCTCCTTGGCAAAGAGTCTAATATTTAGGTTGCATTTCTTACTTATGTTTCTCAATATTCAGTATACTACATTTTGGAGACAGTCCCCTCTCCTCATGGTCATCTCGGTGGTTATAACTATGTGGCTGTTTCTGTATAAACTTCAGGAGCTGCATGTCAGGTTGCATGAGAAGCCCTATTAGATTTGGTCTGAAATTACATTTAATTTATAGATTAATTTGGTACTACGTGACATCTTTAAGATATCAGATGTT
This sequence comes from Peromyscus eremicus, assembly GCF_949786415.1. Taxonomy (NCBI): domain Eukaryota; kingdom Metazoa; phylum Chordata; class Mammalia; order Rodentia; family Cricetidae; genus Peromyscus; species Peromyscus eremicus. The sequence continues at coordinate 15,183,881 of NC_081432.1, read as the reverse complement.
GCTATCCATAAATACTGACATTTTAAATCCTTCAACAGAGTTTTATGTTTCTGCTTACAAAATTCAGGCACACCTTCTTGTTAGATTTATTTCTAAGTTTTTTTTTAAATAGGTGACTTTAAGTAATTTAAATAACGTCTCTAAAATAATGGCTTTTTCTTTGGAGGAAGAACCAAGAGTTTAATTAGAGTTACTTGTAGAAACATGGGCAGCTTATCCACAGCTGTACAAATAAGGAAAATGTCTCTCTCTCCGTGAGCCACCATTAACTGCGTACAGACCCCTCAGGGAGGGATGGGGTCCTCCCTCATCTTCTTCAGTACTCACCTAATGTCTAAGTGTGGCTTACATACAGAATGGATCTTCATAGCTTCCCTTTTGGTTCATGTTATGATCAACACATGTTCTACAATTTCTTTCTCTGTCTGACCCAAGTCTCCTGGAAATGTAGAAAATTAGACTACATATACATAAAGATGCTATTCTTCCCTTTCCAATCCTCACACCCTTTTCTTTCTTCCTTTTTTCTTTCTCTCCTCTGTCCTTTGCCTCCTCCTTTTTCCTTTCCTCCCTCCACCCTTCTCCTTTGCCCTGTCCCCCCCTTTCTCTCCTTCCTTCTGGCTTACTTAGTCCTCTCCTTGACTTTCTAATACTCTCCCAGACTCAGAGACAGCACCTTGCCTGGGTTGTTAATTGGTTTGTGGTAGGTGTTTAGTAGATGCCTTTGCATGGAAAGCTGTTCCCGTGTTTCATACTGTGCTGAATTCTAGCATCAATAATTGGTGCTAACTTGGTTCCACCAGGATTCGATTTGAAAAGCAGTTCTCTGACTCTTAAGTTTTCCTCCACAGTGCTTGCAATTCACTGCTGGCTTTTGTACATGGTCATTCCATCGTCCTGAAGTTGGTTTCAGAGAATATTTCCAGTTTGAGGTGCTTTTAATATCATGTCCCTCTCTCAATGTTTACACGACACAGCCCTGCTTTTAAACTTTGACCCTCATTTACTTTTCTATCCTGTATTTCAAAATCTTCTTACAAGTGTGGATAAAAACCTTCCCATCCCTGCGAAGTCTTTGGTTGCTGACAATTTGGTTACTCACTACATAGAAGACAGAGCAATGTGTTTTAAGTTGATCTTTTTATTCCAAACTTAGGACAATCCAATAATTATCTGTTCATAATATCATCAGGCAATGTTAGCTCATTCCTATGAGATGACCCCTCTTACTATTCAGAAAACCATTTCTGCTATTTGTGCTACGGCACAAACTTACAGAGTAAGCTGAGGAGGGCATAAGGAGAGAGCCAATTATTTTTTCTTCTTTTCCAGTTATTGTTTCTTGCTCAAGAGCAGCCGAGACCTCCCAGCTTCCCTTTCTCAAGAATTCCTGATTAACGGGCACTTCTCAGAGACAAGGGCGCCCTTCTCCAATTTTGTTTGTCAGCAAAGACTGTAATGACTTCATTGTTTCCATCCTTCTACTGCCATGCTGGCTCTGGCTGTTCTGGAAATGTCAGTACGATTTCTTAGTTAGCCAGTTAGCTATTGAAATCCTTCAGTAGGAAGAAAAGATGGGTTTTCTCTTATAGAAAGAGTGGAGGCTAAGCAAACCGGAGCTCCGGACCTAAGGCACTGTCTCCTTGGAGTTCACGTCCAGATATTTTGGTCTGAAGGGCAGAGGCTTTGCAGGTGCCAAACTCCTTGCTGGTTAGCTGATCCTGTGGGATTTTGTGGGTGATAAGCTGCTGTTGTCATTGGATGCCTGATAGCAGATTCCATTTCTGTATATGAACCAGAGACTCCAGGCATCTAATCCCGAAGCTTGCCTGGGTATTGGGAGCTCTCTGAAAATGGAACCATGTGCATCGCTCAGATTTCAAGTCCAGCGACTGTAACCTGGAGTGACCCAGGGCTTCCACACACGTCAGTGCTGTTCTGTAAGGGTTTTCTGGAGAGAAAAGGAAAATGATCACCAATTCACCACTCCTCCTTCTGTGGTCACTTTATTTAAAAATGAACTAGGGCAGGGGTGGGGGGTAGTATGGAGCAAGCTGAGAGTTATCACCCCTTGCAGCAGCCTGACAAATATCTGTACTGTATACTGACAATAGTTTCAATAATCATTAATTCAGTAGAGATATTTAGGATGCCTTCCCAGCATGTGAGCTCTCATATATGAACTTAAAAAAAGATTGATTTTTATTTTAAGAGTATGGGTGGTTTGACTGCATGTGTGTTCTGTGTACCACTTGTATGTAGTACCTTGAAAATACCAAAGAGGGGGTTAAATCCCCCAAAACTGGAATTACAGAGTCAGGTGCTAGGAATTGAACCTCAGTCCTCTGCAAGAGGAGCCAGTGCTCTGAACCACAGAGCCATCTCTCCAGTCCCTGAGTTATTTTTTGAAGATACTAGAAAGTGGAGCACGTACCTTAATTTTTTGAAATGCAGAATATAGTGAAAATGTGAAGTTTTGCAGTGGAGCCCTTGCTCTGCAATAGATATACCAGGACACAGGATCCATGAGGGGAGTGATTCTCTGGGCTTTCTGATACCTGGTAGGTGAGAAGACCAGTGTTTAGCTGTAGATGGCGTAAGGATGCATAGCTTCCTATTGCTAATATCATTCACTGACTTTCTATTATGTAAGTTTCATCTGGACAGGATTTCAAATAGTCTCTTCCAAAGTCAAAGGACTGGCTAGGCATGTCTGACCCAGAGCTCAAGTGTTCCAGGAGTGCTGTGTGGCTGATGGGGCAGGGTTGTGTCAGCGTGTTTTAGAAAAATACATTATGCGGAACCCACCGTGGAGGGAGCTCACTGGAGGCTGCCCTGATGCAGGTGTTTCATTGTGCAATCCCACAGGGCTCTCAGCCTACTCAGTGAGCAGGGCCAGGATTTGATGCCAATTAACCAGAGATTACGGCAAACAAGCGGCACCTGGCGGGATAGATGCTCGGTAGATGCTTTTCGACTGTTAAGTGGAATATGGTCCTGATCTTATTCTTTAACTGTCTCCTCAGTGTCTGTCAGAGCAGCTAAGATGAATTATTCCATGCCTTTTGTGATACTTGTGAGACAATGCAATCGAGGAGAGGACAAGGTCCCAATCTTAGCTGGGTGGCCTTGGGTGAGTTGCATACCCTCTGTCTCCCTTATGAGTAATGGAGCTGATGATGGTCCCTGTCATTTACGCTTTCTGTGCAGACTGAGTGATACAAATGCCAGGGTGGCACACGGTAAGTACTGGAGAAGTGTCTTCCATCGTCAGCCAAAGTGAACCCGGCACATTCCATTCATCTTCGGGCTTGATGTGGCTGAAATTAGTACTGTTCCCCCTTCTTGTTGCTATGGTTACTAATGCATTAATTGTACAGCTTGATGGGTTCACTAAGACAGCACCATAAGTGTGAACACTGGTTCACACTTTTTTCTCGTTCCCTTTCTGTTGCTGTGATAAAACAGTCTGACTAATGTAACATAGGGAAGGAAAGAGTTCTTTCAACCTATACTTCCAGGTCCACAGTCCCTCATTAGTGGAAGTCAGGGCAGGAACTCAAGCAGAAACTTGAAGCAGAAACCAACAGAGTCTGCTAGCTAGCCTAAAGGCTCACATAGCTACCTTTCTTGTATATCTGAGGACAACCTTGCCAGGAAATGATGCTACTGTCAGTGGCCTGGGCCCTCTTTTGTCAATTAACAATTGAGACAGTCCTCACAGACATGCCTACAGACCTATCTGATCTGGGCAACTCCTCCACTGAAATGCCCTTCTGAGATAACTTTAGGCCAGCAGTATTCAAACCGTGGGTCATAACCATTGGAAAACACATATTCCCAATAGTTTTAGGAACCCTCAATCATACGTTTACTTTTGTTGCTACTTTGTAACTATAATTTTGCTGCTGATTGGTGTCTCAGTTCCTAAGACCACTGGAAACACGTTTTTTGCTGGTCATGACCCACAGGTTGACAGCTGCTGCTCTAGGCTGTGCTGAGTTGAAAGTTCAAAGGCCTTGATACTCTGTCTTCTGCACATGCTGGTGGCCGCATTTAAGGCCACAAAAGAGCCTGGAAAAACCCTGGGAGATGTCAGTGTTTAGTTATTTAGTGTGAAATAAATAGAAAGGTAATATATACACACAGGGGTCTTGGTTTTAGAAAATATAGCCTCATCCTAAGAAAATGAATGTTGGAAAGAGTCAAATGGCCTTAAAAAGACATCAAAGACACAATAGAATACATCGAATTCCTATGTTGATGCCTTTAGAAAACTAGACAGATAGGCAAGCATAAGAAGAACCCAAGCAACACTGATCCATGTGTGAGCCAGGTATATTTTTTTAGGCCACAGCCCCTGGTCGAAGGTGTCTCATGTCAGCGTGCCCAATTCCCAGCTCTGTGGGATGATACTAATGTTCTGCTCAGGAGCCATGTGAGAAGGGTTCTGCCTCATGGATTGTGAGTTGGTGTGCTCACCCTTTTAATGAGAATATCTTAGAAAGAGCAGAAATGAACTTCCCATCACATAAGAGAAGGCAGAATTAAGGCAGTGAATAAAGATAAGGTGATAGTTATCAGTCTTGGGGACAGTAAGATACTGATTGCTGTGTGCATGATTTCCTTTACCCCTCCCAACAAGCTCAGGGGTCAGTATTTTCTTTTACCATAAGGACATGGAGGACAAGTCACTGGCATGGAGGACTACTGCCTGTAAGCAGCTTGGTGGACAGCAGAGAAGGGTGGAGGCTGCTATATGTCAGCAGCTCTGGACTGGGTGGAGAGTCACTAAATGATAGTCAAGATCAGATCTGACTCTGCCTGATTCCAAAGCCCAGGGTCCTCCCCTGCTGGAACGCTTTTCAGATAGCAGTCACTGCAGGGTGGTGCAGGGGACCTCCGTTCTTCACTAAGAACTGTTCCTAAGCTCTTATTACATGTCCACCATAGTGGCTTCTGGTTATATGTCCCCATAACATACACAGAGCAATCTCAATGGCTGCTAACAATTTATACTTCCTATAGCTCACCAAAATCAAAATTCCTACCAATGGACCTTGCTCTACTGAATATCTGCTATCCACCTTGATAAAGACAGCTTCCACCCATCATTTCAATTAATGAATTAATCTCAATCTTGTGAAATAGGCAACTTTAAATCCATTTTGCACAAAGAAGTAGATGGTGGGGGGAGTGATAGACATGCGATCTGAATGCATGATATCAATACCCCAAGTTCATTCTGGGCACCTATTGGGTATTGCTAATGATTGACAGTTCAAGGGTATTGGGCATACCTCAGGATCTCCAGGAGTACAGGCTTGGAATTCACAGCCAATTCTTCAAAGTGTGTGGGTCGTTGGATGAATATAGTGGTGCTGGCCCCCAGTAAGTCATGTTGCACCTCAGGATTAGCTCAGTGGTCAAGAAACTATAAGTGGCAGATAAGCAGAATTACTTGAATAAATAACCACAAATTATAATACATCAAAAACTCACAAATAGGAGCTCACATTTCTCCAGGGAAAGATATTAGGGAAATCATCCCAAGTACCTGGTTTTCAGATTTTATTTTCTGGGCTTAATGCATTGCACTTATAGGATCTTGTTCCACTAAAGAAATAGCCTAAAGGGGCCCGAGAATGTGTAGTTCCGTGGTGGAGTGCTTGCCTAGCGTGCACAGGACCCTCCATTCATCCTGGGCACTGCTCTCGCCTAGTTTTGAAGAATAAGCAAAGCCGTTCAATTTATAAGAAGTGGCAGCTGTGAGTGAGACAGCAGATATAACCAGTCAATTTAGTCTGACACGGGGCATACAAGTGGACAATTATACTGGGAACTTGCACTCAGTATAGCACTTAGTTGAGCTCTAATGCCAAGGACAGGTTAATGGTGATCTTGAACCATATAGCTCTTGGGCTTACTCAGTGAAGATACAACCAAGGTATTGCAGTTGACCTAATGTTATATGTTTCCTTTGATTATGAATTGCCACTTTGATTATTAATTATTTATAACTTATCTCACTAGCTTTCCTCTTGCTGTTGTGTGGGAGTGACTGCTTTTGGAGACCACAGTCCCATCCTTAGGGCAAGTCACATGTATAATTTAAAACAAAGCAGGAACAGCTCAAAGCAGCAGAGACAAACAACAGCTAGTGAGAATCTTGACTAGACCCACACACCGGTGTCTGGTTAGGCTCTTGGCTCAACTCCAATTCTGCTTTTCAGTCAACCATTGTGACACATGGCTGAAGAACACCCAGTTTTGAAGTGGCAACAGACCCTGCCTGCTGTGTGGCTCTGCCTGGAACTCCCAGTGCCCATTTTCCTTCAGGACACTCCCACCTGTCTTCTGCATACTTTTGTTCTGTTGGCCCACCTATGGGAGTCTCGTTAGAGACCTGTTACTACTTTGTCTGCTCATGTAGAAATGCCCAGGGATCATATGCATTCACAGACTGATGTCCAGTTAGTTCAAAACTCTAGAAACGGCCTCAGAATGGAACACACCGTGAGGCACAGCCATTGCATTAGTTTTCAGGTTGCTGTGCCAACCCCTTCGAAGCAAACCACTGAAGGAATGAAGAAGGAACAGAGAAGGAAGGGAGAAAAAGGCTTCTCTAGGTTCACAGTCTGATGGGGTAGAGTTCATCCCTTCCGGGAAGATGTGGCAGCAGGTGGCTTCATGGTGGCAGGTGAAACTAGGCTTCCTCACCTGCTCATATCTTCTTGAACAGGAAGCAAAAAACAGATTAGAAGTGAGGCTGGGCTATGAGCCCCCAAGTTCATAACCTTCCAAAGCGGAACCACCAACTGGAGACCAAAGGATCCAACAGGAGCCTGAGGGGACCATCACATAGAAACCCCAACAGCTGTACTCTCCAATTCCCAGGCAGCATCAGGATCAGCTTGCCCCCTAGGACTCTCTGCTATCCTCCCCCTGCACCCATGGATTCTCCTTTTCTCTCCTGCTTCTCCCATGCCCTTTCTGATTGCTACTGGAAGCATTCTCAAATGAACAGTTTGCACAAGAGTTCTCATCTCTGAGACGGCTTCCAAGGAATCCAATCTAAGGTCCCATCATAGTTGACTATCAGGAAAAAAAAAAAGCAAGCAGTCTTTATCCACACAAAGACGAAAGCTTCACTTGTGCTGTAGAAGGTCTCCCTGGTAGACTAAGACTTTGGACCTTTAACCGCCTTGATTGAAAGACAAAACAAATACTGTGGATCCAAATCTTGTCCTCTGGGTTCATACTCGCTGGAGTGACCTTCAGGCTGTGGGAGGCTGGGCAGAAACCCTTTGCGCACTCAATGTGACATTAACCCCTGTTGGGCGCAGGTACTTTGCTCCCATAGACTTATGCACACATTTGTGACATTTGCTTTGCCTCTAGAGTCTGCTTACACTGTTGGCTAAATACAATGTGGTGAACTGGGTAGTTCTCAAGAGGGCAAATGACAAGATTCGTCAAGGTTCTGTTTTCTAGAACGTGGGCTGGACTGTAACAGTCCCACAAACAGAGTTTAGTGGCACAGTTAAGTTGCCGTTCTCATCTTATTTCATCAAGAGGAACGGACGCAGCATCTATACAAGTTTCATGAGGCTCCTAAAATAACCTTTCCCCCAAGCTGTACGTGTCCAGGCATCCACGTAATGGAATGTTTCCGCAGCGGAGCCCTGCACGGTTGGAGCGATGTTGCCATTTGCTGGCGTGCTTGGCACGCAGCTCTTCCACCCAGTTGCACCCAATTTCACTGATCAGCAGCTCTGGCTGAGCTTCGCCCCCACATATTCAATAATTCATTTGGCAGGTGCAGAGAGACACATCTACAAAGGAACCGCAGCATCCCGGAGCACCGGGCAAGTACTCACCATTTTTGCTCTCTTGAACCCCACAATGAACTTGGATATGAGGAGGCTCACCAGGCTAGCGTATTTTGCCAGCAGAGATATTAGATATTAGAGACATTAGAGTTTTGTTTTTTTTTTTCTAAAAGGATGAGTTATGTTTTTATTTTTTCCTTCCCAAACATGGTTTCCATCAGCAGATTCTTCTGAAATATCAATAGGTTGTTTGTGTGTGACCAGACACTAGGTCATGGTGTTGGGCTGGTCAAAGAGAGAGACAGATTAAATTAGGATCCCGGCAAACTTTACCCCACAGAATCATGCTTATGGCTGTGATCATACAGAACCTTAAAAAAGTACTTCAAATGATTTAAATTCATAGAAAATTTATAAATATAGGACAGAGGTTCCCCTCTGGCCCTCAGCCTATGTTTCCTAGGATGGGCAGCTTATACGACTATGGAAGCAACATGGGTACAATGTTATGAGTATGGTGATGCGGGCACAGTACTCGTAATATTCACAAATACAGACTTTATTTGGATCCCCAGTTTCCCATGACTTTTCTTCTGTCGTTCCAATCCAAGATCCCAGCATGCACTTGGGCATCATATTTCATGAGTTCATGTGAACCCACCTTCCCCATCCCCCAGCCCCTGGGGAGGTGGGTCGGTCAGTAAAAGTGCCTCCCGTGTAAGAACAAGGACTTGTGTTTGGATCTCTAGAACTCACGTGAAAGCCAGGTGTGGTAGCGTGTGCTTATAACCCCAGCACTGGGGTGGGGGACAGAGATAGGAGGATCCCTGAAGCTCATTGGTCAGTTAGACAGCCAGAGTAATTGATGAGTTTCAGGTTCAGTAAGAGGCTCTGTCTTAAAAATATATATATAGGTGGAGAATGATGGATTAAGGACAACACCTGACATCAACTTCTGGCCTCCACATACACGCACCCACATGTGCAACACATGCCCAAATGCACACATGCGTGCACCCCCACAACCAAGTGCATTTATACACACATACATGTTTTCAGGTACCATATTCGTAGATCCGTATACTTCCAGAGTGAGAACGCCTGAGTTCCAGTCAGGGTTCTGTCACCGGTTTGCTGGGTAAATGAGCACAGTATTAACCTTTGTTGTCCCTTCTCCATGACTGGGGCATACAAATCCAACCTCATCTGTGCCGAGGATGCTATGGTACTATCCTCACATGGTACAGTGGGGATGGGCAAGCGGAGATCACACGGGAAAGCTTAAAGCACATGGTCTTTGTTCCCTGCTGTTAGCCCTGGACTGTTATGTCACTCCATGTGAGCACAGAGTTACCCAATATTCATTTCTTTGTAGCATGGCTATGGATCACTCCCTTTAAAGTAATTATTTTTTTTTTCTGGAATAGATCATAGGCACATGGTGAAGAACAGTCCATGGGTACCAAAGAAGGCTTAGAGTCATTCCCATCCCTGTTCACCTGTCCACAGGTCCCCCTCATCCTGCCCTGAGGCTGCCATCTTTGTCCTTTCTTAGACACTTTCAAATTCAGTTGTCTAAATACTCTGTCCTTCTGGAGCTTTTGGCAGTACAGCAACGGCTAAAGGAAGACTATTACCTAGATGGCAAAGGTAGACTGACTTTCTTTGTGTTGTGAATAATGACAATAACATTAGTGGCATGTCACAGAGCACTTGTTACACAGCAATTGTAATAGCTGTTCTGCTGATTTCTTTTTGGTGGTGCTGGGGCTAGACCCCAGGTCCTTGAGCATGCTAGGCAAGTGCTTTATCTTTGACCTACACCACCAGCCTACTCTCTCTCTCTCTCTTTCCTTCCTTCCTTCCTTCCTTCCTTCTTTTTTTGAGATATGATCTCATGTAGCGTAGGCTGTTTTCCCACTCCACTGGTCAAATCTAGCTTAGAACTCCTGATCATCCTGCCTTAGCTCCCCCGACCCCCCCCCCCCAAGAGTCAAGAAGGCAGGTGTGAGCTACCATGCTTGGTCTATTATGTCTTAATTCCCTTTCTGTCTCTCTACCCTCATCTAATATCACAATATCCTCGTGGAGTATGTAATATTAACACTCCCACTTTACAGATAACGACACTGAGGGCTAGAGAAGCCTCCGAGGTCATCTAGCAACATAGAGCAGGGATCAGAGCTTGGGAATTGGCACCAAGACATGTTTCTTTCTGGGTTTGGATTTCAATGATTCCTTCTTTGCTTTCTGTGCATCTTGAGATGCCACCACCATTGTCTTTGGTGTCAGTCAGGACCCCACACAGATTCCACCTCAATTTACCCTGCACATCTTTTTCATCTGTCTTGTCTAGAATCATACCTCCCATGACCTTCTATGTTGCTGAGACAGCCTCATTAGCTCTTCACCTGCTAAGAATCAAGTGCAAACGGTCCTTCCTTGCTTCCAGGTGTCTTCTGGTCTCATGTGAATGAGCAGCTGTTTGTTCTTGCTGTGATCCCAGCATATTGACCCTCAGATGGCAGCCCCCAGTGGACTACTGCAGAGTCCACTTATTCATAGGCCTGACTGATGAAAGTCAAGGTGACATTTCCTTAATAATAAAAAAGTGAGACTGCCAAGGAACTCTAAAGCATTTTCCTACATAGACAAGGAGGCTTTTTTAACAGTTGCAGTGTCCACTTCTGCTGATTTGGCTAGTGTAAGTATCCATTTTCTATGACTTACAGTAGTTCATATGTAGTGTAGAAATTAAGCATCCACACAAAATGACAGAGGGTGCAGGGTATTGCACATCCTGATTCCATCTCCTGGGGATACAAAGTTGGAATGACGGTGGCATTCTCTGTCAGACGCTGTCAAACCCCAGAACTTTTGCTCAGCCTGGAGCAGATCCACTGGGTGGGCTGGCCTGGCCTCCCAAGAAGGCTCAAAGAAACAATGTATTTTATAGTTTGCAGAAAGCAAGCTTGCCATCTCAGAGCTATTAGCAGGATTGGTAAGGAGCCTTCGCTCCACAGCCAGTCGTTCAAATACTGCCCCCCCCCTTTAGAGATGCTGCAGCATGGCTTGGCGATAATCTTCCCTGCTGAGATTTTGGCAATGGATATTAGTACCATTTGGCATAGTTCAGAAAGCTGTTGGAAGAGCAGATTGCCTTGGTCTGGTGAAAGATTTTCCTTCCAACATGCCTAGAATGTCCTGCTCCATAGCGCTGAGTTCCATTCATCCTTTTCCATGACAACCTTTGAAGCCCTAGAAAGGAGGCCCTGTGTCTTGTTTATCTCTTTATTCTCAGTGCCAACCAGATTTCCTGGCGCAAAGTCGGTATTGAGGTAATGTTTATTTGGAAAAAAAAATGCAGACATAGTTTTCCCATGGAGGAGGCTTGAGACATCAGATTTTCCTAAGCTCACTGGATTTGGCCAAAGGATTGGGCACATTTCCTGGGTTTAGACTAAGTATAAAATGTAAAATGGAAGTTTCTGGCTCAGAAAGCACCTTAAGAGTGTCCAGGGGCCTACATCATTCAAGATAATAACATGGCATCCTGCTGGTAGCAGTTGGAGATGTCTTGGAGCATCTGCTGTTCTGGCTTATCCTGGGTCAGTCCTCAGAACTGGGACTCCGAGCAGATAAGCTGAAGGCATGCTACTTTGATCTCAGCGTCGCTTTCTCTTTGATCTCCTGAGCTTGTTGGAGAAACTGAGACAGGGTGGCAGATTCTGAGAAATAGCTTGTTTGCTCAAGTTGAGGCTAGGCTCTTCAGGAGCTGGGGGAAATGACACACCCAGGCCCTCAAATGAGTAGAGGACCAAGGACGGGCTAAGGGATAGGTTAGAGGGGGGCGTTGATGTCCGATTGCAGATACGGTTTCTGTACTTTCCACTTCACTAGCTTCAGTGGTACAGCAGTGCACCGTCACCCTTCCCAGAAAACACTCTGACTGATGCTAGGGACAGAAGCCAGGCCCCTCTCCTCACTGTGGCAATTCTGAAGGGCTGTCTGAAGCACCTTGCTCCTCTGTCACGAGTGCACTTCAGGTCAGAATTACATCTGCCCTCCCTCCACCCCCAACAATTCTTACTCTCTCAAAGCGGTGGGTCTCAACCTGTGGATGCGATCCCTTTGGGGTTGAATGGCCCTTTCACAGGGGTCACATATCAGATATCCTGCTTATCAGACATCTACGTTACGATTCATCACAGTAGTAAAATTACAGTTTTATGGAGTAGCAACAAAAATAATTTTATGGTTGGGGGTCACCACAACATGAGGAACTGTATTAAAGGGTTCCAGCATCAGGCAGGTTGAGAACCACGGATGTAAAGCAATGACGGATGGACTTCCAGCCTTCAGAGTCTTAAGAGCGTGCTTTCAGGAGAAACTGGGAATGTGTTCTCTGAATGTCATTCATCAGATCTTGTGCCTGAGGAAATAATCTTTCAAGTCCCCCTGTCCAAAACGCAGTCATCTAGTCTCTTCCCAGAGACATTGCAGTTTAACCAGGGCAAGAAGTCTTAGAACAGGACAAACAATGAATTGCTTTGCAGAAACTTTCCAAGAATTGAGTGATGGTTTTGGTATCCCAGTGACTCTGAAACACCTGCCACAGGAGGTCTCTTGCAGTAAGCCTGCTTCCGTGTTTGGTGCCCATGACTTGTGCCACACACAGCCTCACACCTGACTGCTCCATCTGGGGCAATGCATAGCTTCTGCCAGTGTGCCTGCCTTCTGTGCCTGGTCCATTGGTGTGCACACATCTATGGGCATGCAAGGCTCTGTAGTCTCAATTTTTCTATTCACCTGTTATGGATACATTAGCCTTCCGTGTTTATGAAGAGAGGGTCCTTGTCATCTCTGTCTCTGTTTCCTGGATATCATGCTGGCACATAGCTGTAGATCACTAACCATGTGAATAGAGAAGGAGATACATATTCCCTGGATTCAGGACACTAACAAGGGAGAATAAAAGGAATCCAAACAGGGAACATCCCTTGAATGTCTATCTTACTGTAGGTCAACTCTACCCCTGCTAGGCAGGACTCATACCATGCCCTTATTGACTTTTCCCTCTTCCATCCTTCTAAATCACTGATTATTCCTAGGTAAGACAATTAGAAAAATGTCCATTCCTCTGTTATAGTTTAAACATTGGTCAGGACTTAACACTGAGGCGTTTCCTCCGCCCTCCTGCTTAGGCTTGAGGGAGAGAAAGAGATACGGTCAGAGGAGGGGGTGCAAGTGGCTTCCCCCCTCATCCATCTTATTTCAGCCAGCTTCTGATGATTGACTTGACCAGGGGAGGGTGGGGAAAAGAACTGTTTTCACCAGGTTAGAATGGTCCTGAACTGAGCTTCTGTGTGAGGCAGACATACAGATCAAGTTGTCTAGAGATAATTTGCACACAGCCCCTCCTATGATCTTACTCCAAGTAGCTGGGTTCTCTTGCCTGCAATTCCCTTGAGTCCAAGATGTGCTATTAGGCTGTTCCTAAGCCTTCCTGTGGGCAGGCACTGGTAGCTTTAGCCTCATCCTGATGAGGGTGACTTATCTCTTACCTCCCAGATGGTACTGTTAGGCTAAGGCTTGTAGTCTCTCCTGGACTGTCTTGGTCTCTTTCCCAATCAATTTCTCTTCTAAGGAGACATTCTTCTACCTCACAAAGTCTGACTCCACTCACGCCACTTCCTCCCTTTTGCTTCCTCTGACATTAGTGATAAGTATTTTGAAAATCCTCAGTAATGGGTAACTCCGCTGATACAATAAGCCAAATCAAGCTGAATTAAAAGTCCAAGTTTAATCTGAGCAAAGCATTCCCGGGTGATCTAAGGGGAAGAGGAGAAATCACATGCTGCTCCTAAAGAGGGGGCCTTAAATACCCTGTAGGCTCCAGGAGAGGAGCTGCTGCTTGGCTGACTTTCTGGGGGGTGGGGTCTGGAGAAGGAGGGGTGGGGCTGAAGTTGCATTCCCAGCTAAACAATCAGCTCCTGGCAAGTGTAAATGTTGGCCTTTGACTTTCTCAGATGGTTGAAGCTGATGCACACTGGTTACTAGGCTACCCTAATATGAGGTCACATGAGGTCCCTGAGTATTATTATTTCATGGAGCACTCCACAGAAGGCTTGAGCAAACAGGGATGTCAGCTTTCCACCTGGAATATCTTGGAATTCCCTGAGAATCCAATTTGACAGATAAAAAATGTTTAGGGAAGATGTGTGTGTGGGGGTCCTCTTTTCCTCCTGGCCTGTCAGCCACCAGGTTGGGAGAGTAAGAGGCAGTAGTGGTGACCAAAAGCGGGGTATGCAGCCCATGAGCACGAACAGAGAGAGACCTCCAGGAGACAGACTTCGGTGAATCAGATCAACTTTATTCCAGAGTATAAGGAACATATAGGATTGCGGAGCCTGGGGACAAATCCTAGTTTGCATTAAGTGGCATGCTCCTATCATAAGGCTCCTAGCACAAGTCTTAGTTATCATATGCAAGAGAGCCTTCTAGCAGGGATCTGTGTTAGGGTTTAAGCTAAAGATAAGTCAGGCATCTGGTTTAGAGACAGCTTTCAGACCAGGTCAGTCCTCCAGGCCCAGGGACATTCTCTAGATAAGGGTAGGTAGAGGCAGGAAGTTCTGCTGGAGGGAGGGAGCTCCACGTTAGTGAGCTATTGAGATAAGCTATCAGGCCATGTGGAGACTGGGACCTCTATCAGCCAGCAATGTCTTCCAACAGGAAAATACAGAGTCACATATTTTAAAAATGTTTTGGGGACTTTATTGAATTTGTTGATAGTTTTACATATACATTGCTGTAACTGCCCCCCCTTCTCTACTATCCTCTATTAAATCCTCTTCCTCACTATAATTCATGTCCTACTTTTTTTGAGATCTACTGAGTTTAACCAGGATCACCTGTGTGGCCAAAGGTTTGAAACTATAGAACGGAGGAGCCTGGTGGGTTCCTCAGGGGGAACCTGACAAAGACAGTGAGTACCCCTCCCCCACAGTCTGTCTGTAGCTAGCGCTTCAGCAGGGATGGGTAGGGCTGATTGGCTCCTCCTTATTTCATGACTGATTACTGATAGACCTGTTTCTGAGCAGGTCCATTGTGGACAGGCACAGCTGCTATGAGGTCATGACTGCACTGGCTGTGCTGTGCCCAGAAAGCCGCATTTCACAGCATCCACATTGTCCCCATCCCCACTTTGCAATGATCCCTTCCTCTTACAGGGGTGATACAGGGCTCTAGGGCTGAGCACTCAAGCATCACGTGTGTGTAGCACCTGAGCAGCCTTGTGGGTCTCTGCATTCAGTGTTGTTCATGGCAAAGAAAAGCTTCTCTGACTAAGGCTGTGAATAGCATTTATCTTCGGGGATGAACATAACTCTTTAGACAGCATCTTGGCACCATGACAATGTAACTAAATGACAGTATTAGGTTTACTCCTCGGGCCTCCTCTGCTATGGGCTTTTGGTGGGGTTAGGCTCACAGATTTCTATCACATCATAAAATCTGGCTTTCCTATCTTTCATTTCTCTGAACATCAAGCTGGTCCTGTGTCTGCTCTCCTCTTGTGAGTTCTGTGTGGTAGCTTTACTTTGAAATACGGCATCTATTGCCATAAAGTATCAACCAAAACCAAGAGAGAAAAAGCCGATTTTAATAGTTATTCAGCATGGTAAAGGCTGACCTCAGATTGGCATGCATTAACCCTTCTAAATATAGAGAGTTTACAGATCAAGAAACAAAGCCTAAGGAAGTTGTGTTTGCCAGATGCATTCAGCCAGCGAGTGGCAGAGCCAAAATTTACACCCAGGCAATTTGGATGTGGAGCCCATGCCATTAAGTACTGACTGCTCTGTCACCCTTGCAAATGAATGTGTACCCTTGAGCAATTTGCAGTCTGGAGGGGGATAGAGAAGCTAATTAAGTAACTGTAAGATGAAATAAGAAGACAGATATATCAAGAAAATTTTAGGTAGAGTAAAAAGAGAAAAAATACTACATGAGATGTGGGGAATAAAAAGTTTTCATGGAAGGGACACATTTTGGAGAGTGTATAGAAAGCTTGAGGATTCATTCTTGTCTATAATCACAGCACTCTGGAGGCTGAGGCAGGGGGATTGAGAGTTTGATACCAGCCTGGGCTGCACAATGAGACTCTTTCTCAAAAACCAAACTAAACCATACTGGGATAGGGTGGCAGAGAAAGATCCATAGCCATGGTAAACAGATGGCAGAGGGTGGAAGCCTTGGAGTCTCTGGACCCAGCTTGACAGATGAGAGGCGGTTGGAGAAGGTGTGGGTGATGGGAATGGGGAAGTGGCAGCTTCATTGTGACCTTACATGTCAGGGCGAGGATTTTATCTGACCTGCAGGGCCACAGGGATGCAGTGATGTGACAGGGTTCAGAGGAGACGCAGTTGATACTGCAGGGACAGTGAAAGGACCAGGCTGCCAGAAAGAACAAGGGTTTCAGGAGAGACAGGTGGGAACTTGTAGGTGATGGGAAGATCGATTCACTGGGATGAAAGGTGGTCCTCTTTTTCCTTCCTCTTTTACAGTTTGGTAAGGTATGTGGAACTGAGATTTTTCTTTGGGTGGAATTATTATTTAATGAGCACTGGTGCTCTAAGTAGAGCACAAAGCATAGACTATATAACTTAATATAAAATAAAGAATTGTTTGTGCAATGGGGTTGTTACCTGTTACCTTCCTGTTACCTAGGCTGGTCTTAAACTCCTGGGCTTCAGCCCCTTCTCGCCTCATGTTTCCGAGTCACTGGGATGATTGGTGGGTGCCGTTACCCCTGACTTTAGATTTTTATCACATAACTTTATGGGTCAACCTTCCTTCCTATTGACTTTCTCTTCCATCAGGTTCTTTGGGATCGGCATTGTCTGAGTCAAGATTTAACCTGAAAATCTAGTTAAAAACAGTGACCAGTGGAGCAAATGGGCAGGTAGAGGGGGTGCTCTGCTGTAGGGGGAGAGGCAGGAGTGAGTGAACTAGTGGGGGTTTCTACCAAGCAGCATCAGTTGCTAGAATTGCTTTGGTGTCATGGAGGGCCTCTTCCCAGGAGGATAGGGAGGAGAGGATGACTGATCGGTACCAAGAAGCTGCTGAATGTCCTGGGTAAGCACCTCACATGCACTCCCTCCCAGCCTCTTGGAAACTAGCCACGATCCACTCCAATGCTGGAGAGTTAATGACTGGGAGGTGAGCCCTCATAAGTCTGGGAAACTGAGGCTGGCCTGGATTATGGTCTAGGCCAGTGGTTCTCAACCTTCCTAATGCTGTGACCCTTTAATACGGTTTCTTGTGTTGTGATGAACCCCCCCCACCATAAAATTATTTCAATGAAAATAACTGTAATTTTGCTACTGTTATGAATCATGATGTAAGTATCTGATATGCAGGACCCTGCAAAAGGGTCGGTCGTTCAACTCCAGGTTGCAAACCATGGCTCTAGGCTGATTTTTGCAGAGTGATCGATCCTTCACACGATTCATGCATTCTTATGAGTGTTGTGCTAATGTGACCGAGAATGTCTTTGAAGCTCATGATCTTGCTCGGTGAGCTTCTTTTGACCCATTTGCATGGATGGTTTCAGTCTTTTCTCTGGAACCATCAGGGAGAACTACCTGGACACTTATAAGCTGTCCAGATCATGGAAGCAAGACTTTATTTAGTTCACTTCCGGTTGCTGTCGTAAAACACCGACCAAACCAATTTGAGGAGGGAAGTGTTTATTTCATCCTGGACTTTCAGGTAACAGTTCATCCCTGAGGGAAGTCAGGGCAGGCACTGAAGTGGAGGCCACGGAGGAATGCTGCTTACAGGCTTGCTGCCCATGGATTGCTCAGCCAGCTTTTTTTTTTTTTTTTAAATACCACCTGGACCCAGGGGTGTCATTATCTACATTGGGCTAGGGCCTCTCTCATCAATCATCACTCATCAAGAAAATGTTTCACAGACTTGTCCACAGGCTACTCCGATGGAGGCAGTTCCTCAATTGCTGGTCCCTCTTCCCAGGTGACTCTAGTTGGTGTCAAGTTGACAGGAACTAACCAGCATAGACAGCGTCAGATTTCTGACTAAGATTCACTAGTTTGGCCCATCTCATTACACGGCAGCACAATCCTTAGCTAATCAGACTACGAACTCAGGAGCTGTTCTTGACACCCCCTTTCACTTCCATCAAGCTCTTGCTGAGTCCTATCCGCTCTTTCTGCAAACAAACACACCCCACTTCTGGTGCCCTGTGAAGGGGTCTTCCCAGCTTCTGCTGTGTGGGTAGTTTCCCACATGCTCAGAGGGATCCTTTCAGGCTATTCTATTTTTCCATCCTAAATCCCCAAGAGACCCCCATCTGCCTTAGTTCACCTCACGGGCAGATGCTCTGATCACCTAATTGCCCGCTTTGCTCCAGGGAAAGAACACCTGGATGGCTTTTTAGCGAAACTAAGCTCAGAGGACTGGAGACTGTCATTTTCATTCCCAGACCCTAGGTGGCGCTCTGGGTCCATGCAACTTTTCCCCTGGCTTGTACTGACATTCCCAGGGTGAAACTTTTTAGGAGGAAACTATTCTAAAAGGGTTTGAGATGGCTGGATTCTGCTTAAAACACTTCCAATGTATATCTTTTGGGGGATCAAATTATAAGCTTGGAAAAATAAATTGGAACGATTTTTGGATTTTCTAATAAAAACCGCTCCAACATTTCTGCTGTTTGAGACTGGAGAGGAAACAGCCTGGAGGCACAGGTCTGTCAACCCAGCTATGGAGGCAGAGGCAAGGGAAGGGAAAGCTTCAGCCCCACCTGGTCCACAGAGCCAGTCCAAGGCCAGCTTGAGCAACTCAGTGAGACTCAGTCTCAAAACACGAAGTGAAAAAGGGACAGGGAATATAGCTCATTGGTGGAGTCCTTGCCTAGCACACAGGAGTAGTCCTAGGGTCATTCCTAGTAGTGAAAAAAGCAAAGCAAACAAAAACAATAATACATGAAAAATGTTGAGTTGCAGATGAGGTGGTTTCCCTGAGTGCACACTAAGGGGGCGTTTGGGTGAAGGTTTTGACATCTGGGGACAGAGTCCTGAATTAGAAGGGTTCTCATTCCAAAGCCAGCTCAGGTTTGCCTTGCTTCCTGTTGTTCTTTCTCACCCTAACTGTTGCCTAAGAGAGGCTCATCCTCAGGCTCAGGAGAGCAAATGGAGAAGTGTCCCCCAGGGCAGAGGGAAGGAGACACTCTGATGGGTGACGAAGACCCTGGCCACTCACCATGGACTCACCACCCACTGCAGCGCCACACTCTCCTCCTCTTTCTTCTTCAAAAACTTTGTACTCCAAGACACCCTGAGATGAGATGTGAGATGGAGGCTTGCATTTCTTTTCTTTAGACCTGGCCTGGAGAGATAAAGGAGTCAGCGCTTTCCTTCAAAGTGGTTGTGGGAGTTAAATGCCTAAGAGTATGTGAACAGAGGGAGGGAGAAGAAAGGATGATGGACAGGGAACTAAGAGAGGAGGGTAGGGGAGAGAGAGAGAGAAGAGAGAGAAGGAAAAGAGTCTGTGTGTGTGTGTGTGTGTGTGTGTGTGTGTGTGTGTGTGTATGTGTGTGTGTGTGTATGTGTGTGTGTGTGTGTGTATGTGTGTGTGTGTGTATGTGTGTGTGTGTGTGTGTGTGTGTGTGTGTGTGTGTGTGGTGGTAGGAGAGAAGAGTGGAAAGCTGCAGCTGGCTCAGTCCTGAGGAAAGGGTGACCACCCCCATGGGGTTACCTCCAAGGGGCCGCTGGACTGCAGAACATCCCTCTGGTCTTTTCTGCTGACCATCTATGTAGAGAATGGATCTGAGGATCTGGCAGCCACCCGAAAGCTCTACACATCCCCAGCAAGAAGGCCAGGATCCTGTGTCCTGCCTGCTGTCCCCAACAAGTCAGTACTGTGTTCATTTGCCACATGGGAGCATCAAAGGGCTGGTGACTTCCACATGACTTCTCCCCGTGACTCGTGTACAGTTGAGGATGGTGAGTCTGTCCTACGTCCATAGCAATCAGGACAGAGGCAGCTATCCGTGGCCACACTTCCTTGGGTTTCTTCTTTCTCCTGTAGAGGGTAGAAGGCTCAGTGCTGGGCATCAGCCCCCTGGCACTCTTGTAATGGTATTAGGTTATAGCTCACAGCTAAGCCTATGATATTGTCAGTGTGGGACACACAGTGTCCTTTTTCAGGCTCTTGTTCTTATAGATAAAATAATTTAAAAAGAATATAGACAATGCTGTAGTGGAGCTTTGCCTTCAGGTCTAAAGTGACCATTAGCCCTCATGGAACAGAGAAGACTTTGGCTTGGTTGTCATGGCAACAGATAAGCAGACCAGTACATACCAAGAGAGCTAAGTCTGTGGTGATGGTGACAGCACCGTTGATGCTCCCCACTAGAAGGAGTTGGAGAGATCAGTAGACCTTCACCCAAGAGTCTGACAATTAGCTTCTCCTACCCACGGCTGCACATGGCCCTTTTTTTTGTGATTGAAAATACTTTTTTTCATATAATATATTCTGATCATCCCTCAACTCCTCTCAAATCCTCCTCACTGCCCTCCCTATCCTTCCAACTCTACGCCTTCATTCTCTCTTTAGAAAACAAACGAGAAAAAAACAAATAAAGGAAAAAACCCAAACAAACCAGACGTTTAAAAAAAAAAAAACCAAAAACAAAGAAAAGAACAAGAAACACACTGACAGACACACAGACACACATACAAAACTCATGTGACCACAAAATTGAAACCCACAATATACAAGCAAAAAACCAGTGAGATTAAAAAAAAATAGCTGATCAGAACAATCTGAGGAAAAAAATCTACAAAAATACCATTGAGTTGGTTTTTGTATTGTATTTTGTGTTGTCCATCTACTGCTGGGCCTAAGGCTTACCCTTAAGTGTGGTTTATATACCCAGTGAGACTCCATTGTAGAAAACTAATTTTTCCTTTGCAAGTGGTCATCAATTGGAGACAGCATCTTGGTTAGGGATGGGAGCTGGTGTCCACTTCCTCCCGATGGCACTGGGACCCCATCTGGCTTGAACCTGCGCAGGCCCTGTGCACTCTGCTATAGTCTCTCTGTGTTCATATTACACGTGGTCTCGATGGGGAGGACACAGAAGCGTAGAAGAGGTGAAAGGTTAACTGAAGATAGGGATCCATGACGCAGATTCGATGACATCATCACCCACAGTGGGGTGGGATGTTGCAGTCCTGCAGCTGTTCAAGTTCCTGAAGTAACCCCTCACTTGTGCTCCAGTACACAAGACCAATAATCTCATTGATTCAGCAAGCTTGACTTGAGTGGAATCTTTCCCTTGGTCTGTGTCTGTGCCCCAACTGGGTGAGTAGGTGTTTGCCCACACTCCCCAGGGAAACTCACACAACAGAACGGAACAAAGGGATGATTGATTGGTGTTATAGAGAGAAAACAACAGGGCAGGGCAAGCTGGAGGTCTCAGCAGTTGCTGGAGCTGCAAAGAGGAAGGAGGAAAGTTGTGCTTCCTGGGTTAGGGTTCACAAGACCAAGCAGGCTCAGCAGTGAGAGTTGGCTGACAGTCACAGGCATGGGGCTGCCGAGAGAGTTCAAGTGCTCTGAACCACGGGCCGGGCAGATGCAGGACTTGGTCTGCAGAAGGGAGATGGGAGAGCAGGGAGAAAGTTACTCTTTCTGAGTGGGGAATCAGAGAGTAGGCAGGTCCAGCCATGGAGATCTACGATCAGTTGTATCCAGGGAAGGTTTTGGGGTGTGTAAGTACATATCTCACTGAGAAGTCGTTCCTCTCAGTCTCTTAGCTTGTCCTAAGGAGTGCCATGTTTCTTTTCACTTTTGTAGGAGCACATAGGCTAGTCTTCAGGTTGTGTTGCAACAATCTCCTCCCTGGGGAAGGGTGTTAACATCTACCCACTCCTCATAAGGTCCCAATGACAAGCTGAAGTTTAATTCCACCAAACCCCACCCTCCGGGAACCAATGAGATTATTGAGTTTAATTTTATAGCATGGGTGAGAAGTTACTGATATCTTCATGGGTGACCCCCCCCTCAAAGCAGCCATGTTGGAAAGTCTATACCCAGCATGGATGATGGCCTCCCCATATCTGCAGATGGAACCCATTCTCCTAGTTTTCCCTAGTCTAAATACTCTAGCCCCCATTCCCACCTCAAGATCCCAAGGCTACAAGCAATTAGAATAAAATTGCATAAAGCTGGCTGGTTAGTGGTGGCTGGGTACTCACACGGGATCACATGACTCTCCCTGCCTACTTCTTCTATGAGGGAACATTAACAGTCAACAAGCCCAGCTATAATGACAGTTTGTGAGTAGACACAGCTGGCCTTAGGAAGATGGTAGCTGTACAAACAGGCCGAAGCAGGATTTATTCTTAAATGTAAGTGCTACTCTGGCCTCATCGGCTGCAAAGGCTTTTATGGACCATGGGCCATGTAAAGGGATTTACTGACCACCAACAATATCGTTTGTGTCAAAGGATGTTAACACGGTGGTACGTATGTAAGAGGTCCCCTGACAAAGGAAGGCCCATTGTATACATCTGGTAGGATGTATCAAGCCATTTGTACAAGAGGATGCTGTTACATTGGCATTTGTGTATCCCGGAAAGAAACGGGCTGTAGATTGATGCTGTGGATATCACTCTGTATAAATAAACACTGATTGGCCGGTAGCCAGACAGAAAATATAGGCGGGACTAACAGAGAGGAGAATTGAGGGAACAGGAAGACAGAGGGGGAGACTGCCTGGAACTGCCGCCAGGACAAGCAAGATGTAATGTACCAGTAAGCCACGAGCCATGTGGCAAAGTATAGATTAATAGAAATGGGCTAAATATAAGAGTAAGAGCTAGACAATGATAGGCCTGAGCTAATGGCTGAGCAGTTTAAATAATGTAAGTGTCTGTGTGTTTATTTTATAAGTGGGTTCCGAGACTGGCGGGACTTGGTGGGACCCAGAGAGAAAAGCTCTCCAGCTACAGATTGGTCCTTTCACTCCCTTTCTTCCTGTCCAGGATCATCTATCAACACCACACAGTTAAAGAACTTTTATAAATGTTAGTGTATCTAAACCGTCAAGGGGGCAATTGCACCAGATGGACATAAACAGGCCAAGAACCTTGTTAAATACAAGAATGGTGCAGCCAAGGTGTAAGGAGAGATGGGGCTCAACTCTGCTGAAACAAAAGGCAGGGGGCATTTTCAGCATTGTGGGGCTCTGGGAAACAGGTGGAATGGTGGCAGGCTGACAGAAGGATTAGATTGTTTCCCCTGGGAACTGGCACTTGTAGAATTGAGGATCCCACTCTCCCACAGAGGTGGGCAGTCTGAGAAGATCTTTAAATGCTTTCAAAGTGACAGCTCCCAGGTTTTTGAGAGATTTCTATCTCAAAAGGGAGAGAAAGAATTTACACATTAAGAGAAAAGACTTAGTTCGGTCCCATGCAGGCTCCCCAGCTGTCAGTCCAGAGTCTGTGAGCTCCCATTAGCTTGGGTCAGCTATTTCTGTGTTTTTCCCATCATGATTCTGACCCCCACTTGCTCTTATAATCCTTCCTCCCTCTCTTCAACTGCTTGTGGGTCCCCTGGCAATGGGACCAGGACTTATCCTGGGTACACAAACTGGCTTTTTAGACCCCATTCCATATGGTGCGATGCCTTATTCAGCCTTGATGCAGGGAGGAGGGGCTAGGTCCAGCCCCAACATGGTATGACAGCCTGTGTTGTCTACCCAGGGGAGGCCTTACCCTCTATGAAAAGGGGATGGGTATACGATGGGAGTAGGTGGAGGGGGGAATGGGAGAAGAGGAGGGAGGGAGAACAGGGGTTGGTATGTAAAAGGAAAAAATTTTTTTTTTCGTTTTTCGAGACAGGATTTCACTGTGTAGCTTTGGAGCCTGTCCTGGAACTCACTCTGTAGACCAGGCTGGCCTCGAACTCACAGAGATCCACCTGCCTCTGCCTCCTGAGTGCTGGGATTAAAGGCGTGCGTCACCACCGCCTGGCTGAAAAATTTTTTTTAAATAAAAAATTATATTTAGAAAAAAGAGAAAAGATTTATGTTTATGTATGTGTCTGTGTACATACATGGGCACAGTGTACAGGTCCTGTAGTGACAGAAGGCATTGAATCACTTGGAGCTGAAGTTTCAGGCAGTTGTGAGCTACCCTATGTCAGTGCCAGGATCCTTCGGGAGAACAGCAAGCGCTCTGAACTGCTGAGCCATCTCTTTAGCACGGATTTACAAGTTTTCAAAAGAAAGTCCGTTATGTAGAGAGTTCAGGGAGGAACATGTCTGAAGTTTAATCAAGTTGAGAGGGCCATCAAAACAGTCTTGTTCAATACATGAGGTGTGGTATGGGTACCAACTATTATTGCAGTTTGGGAGGGATTGTACAGAATGGGGCCTACAACGTATAAAGACAGTACCTGATGGGCAGATGGCAGGTGCCAGGAGGATGCTCAGTAGAGCTGTGATGGAAAGCACTACATACTATTGGTCAGCCCATGCAATTTATAGAGCAGAGCATGGAATACTCCTTGTTTGTTTGTTTTGAAAGTTACTGCTGTGCATGTAAGTAAAACATTGCACATGTGTACAGGGAAAAAATAACTTGGATTATTTCTTGATACAAAACCAACTAGACAACAAACGTTCTCTGGGGTGTTTAAAAATCTGCGTTTCTGCATCCCGTCTTTCATATAAGGAGTAACACCTATTGCCTTCTATTTATACGTGACCAGTTGAGTCTGGTTAAGGCACAGGAAATAGTGGAGTTGGTGTCCTGACTCAGTGCTCTGTATGGCTCCAGGCTGTAACTGTTGAGGGTATTCATTTAGCCTCTGTTCTTTTTTTTTAAATTATAAAATATTTTGATTTATTCTTTGAGAATTTCATACATGGATATAATGTATCTTGATCTTCTCTGTCCCCATTCCCCTTCCAACTTCTCTTAGAACTCACTCTTTCTTTCAACTTCATGTCTTTTTTTTTCTTTTCCTACTTATTGAGTTTATTTAGTGCTGCTGATAGGCTCACAGGTATGGTTCATCTACTGGAGATTGTTTAGCCTATCGGGAGACACATGCCTAAAAACTGACCTGCTCTCCTCTAGCAGCCATCTTCCAATAGCTCCTCAGCTAGGGGTGGGAGCTCATGTATTCTCTTCTCCCCAATGCTGGAATGTTTACTGACTTGATCTCACTCTCTCCTCTAGCGGCCATCTTCCAATAGCTCCTTAGCTAGGGGTGGGGGCTCATGTGTTCTCTTCTCTCCAGTGCTGGAATGTTTCCTGACTTGATCTTATGCAATTCTTATGTAGGCAACCATGGCTGCTGTGAATTCATGAGTACAGCTGTCTTGTCATCGTCGGAAGACATTGTTTCCCTCTGGTCCTCCACAACATTTCAGAACTTTCTTGTCTCATTTCTACCTTACGATAGTCATCCTTCTCTTTGACAGAAGCTGTTGAGTAAAAATTGTGTTCCCAGCCTCCTTCTGGCCATTTAACACAGACCACAAGGAATTAACGTATGCTTTGCTAACTTTCAAAGTGGTGTTCTTGGAATCAGATATTTTGGAAGCTGGAAACAACCTATAGGTTGCCCTAAAGCACATTTGAAGGCAGGATACTGTAGGGTGCAGGCTCTGCTGGGAGGTCTCAGTTGAACACCAATACAGAAAAGAGCTCTGAAATTTCCTGCAGGTGACCTTGCTTTCAATGCTTCTGGGTGGGCACTTTAGCCTTTTTGATGGCAGAGAAAGTGGCAGGTTTAAAAATACTTATGTCTAAATTCTTTTGATCTATCATTTCCTTCCCTTGAACTAAATGCATCCTACTTTAAACAAAAATCACTCTATTGTAATGAATTCACAAGTAAAAACATCTCACAGTTGGTTTGAGGAAGCCACTCAAACGCTTGCCTAGTCTCAAACTCTACATCTTAGTGAGCTTCTATACAGTTAGAATGGCCGTTCTGCAGCTATGGAGATTTGCTTAGGGTTATACACTTCAACTATCAATTACATTTTATTTGCTTATCCACCACAAAAAAGGAAAACAATTACGATGGGGTTGAGACTAGAAAAGTTCCAGCTGTATATCCTCTTTCATGGCTCTCATGATGAGAAACGCAGGCAAGAGCCCACAGCAGCCATCTCACTTTCCATCACAAATCCAAATAACCGATACAATGTACTTAGTCTGCTTTGATTCAGAATGAACAAACAAATGTGACCAAAATAACTTTCTTCAGCGTTCACACTGTTTCCACAGAGGACACCCCAGCAGTCCCCGTCAGAGCATTGCTGAGGCTGTTCCTTTGTTAGTGACTGGATTTCAGGCCCAGTAGGTCTCCTGTCTACATCTGTATGCTTGCTTCTTACACCATAAAATGTCTGGTCTATGGAACAGAAGTTCAACCATTAATTCTCCTGGTAGTAGTTGGAGATGATGACGTAGTTAACATAAATAAGACTTTTGGGCATTGTTTTTCCCTTGAGAATTAGTGAGAGGAGGAAATGACTTTTATCTCAAATGTAGAACATATGTCTACTCTACCAACAAACAAAACACAGCTCTGCCTGTCCTCTAACCCATGAAGCAGACTATGGATTGTAAGATTGACAGGAAGGAAAGACAACAAGTAAACCAGCCACTCAAGGACAGTACAGCACAGCTTGTTATTATTACTTTTTATTCTGGAGAAAATCCTGAAGTGGGAGGGCTCTGGTATGAGAATCTTTCTTTCCTTTTTTTCCAATTAAAATTTTTTTTCATTTATTTTACATACTAACCACAGTTTCCCCTCCCTCCTCTCTTCCCATTCCCTTCCCTGCAATAAGAATCTTTCTACAGGTTGGGGTGGTTACAGAGCAGAAAGTGGGTGGGTGAGAAGGGATTAAAATATTTTTCATTTTGGTTCATGGATGGCCATTGCTCGGGTAACCAGAGAGTTGGTGAGTTAAAGAATACAAGGTGATAAATGTTGTTTCTGGTCAGGCATTCCTGGAGATCAGTAGGACAGGGAAGGTTAAGACTCTAGAGGAATGAATTACTGTCACAGTTCAATCAAAATGGAGCATCTTCACAAAATGACATGGCCCTGGTTAACAGATATTTAGTGTTTAGACATTGGTACAACTGTCTAAGCCACATGGAGCTGACCTCTAGGGCTGGTCCCTTCTACTATTGCAGTTGATGGATCTGGTTCCTTTGGATGGGATAACCCATAGGTTGCTCAAGACAGAACTGGCACATAGAGAATCCCTGTCAGCCACTAGTCTGTCTATTTAACATACATGTTAAACAAACATACCCAAAGCTCTAGTCTAGGCACTTGGGTTTTACTAGTGAACAAGGTAGGACAATCTTGATCTCCAAGGAGATTATTTTCTACTAAAGCAGGAGGCTGAGTAGCAACACTCGATCAACGTATGCTGGACCACAGAATCAAATGAAGGCAGGGGAAGGGGAATAGGGTAAGAAACATCATCTATGTTAAGTCACAGCATCTCTGACAAGGTGATATTTATGAAGAAATCTGATTGAAGTGGGACCATGTTTTAGTTACATTTTCTCCACTCCCCTTTTTTAGAAAGCCATGCAGAGCATTTGATATAGACAAGAGGTCATTCTTAAAGCTGAGCTTGTCTTCTTCTGCTGTTAAGTCCCACCAGTTTTGCTTATTGTGGAAACTCTGCATCTTGTAGTAATGGTCCATCCAACGTCAACACCACTTGCCAGTTTTTCTCTCTACTTTCTTGGGTTGGAAGCTGATGCTGGCTGTAAACCACTAATATCAGCACAGTTTTGTCGCACCGTTGACAATGGCTATCCGGGGTGTTGAGAATGAACTCAAGCTCTTCTACAAGTTAGCCCGTTGAGAGCAATAAGAGATCTACACAGCAAACCTATTGCTCCTCATCCTCTTTGAAGCATCTATATCGGGCCCAGGCGAGATTATTGAGAAACAGTCATTGTCAAGCAAGAGTGACCCGTTGGCTTGCCTGCTGGGTGTCTGTCACTCAACCCAGGGCGAGGGTGGTGGTGCCACCCTAACTTTTTCTGAATGTTTCCAAAGCAGAACAGTTCAGGACTGTTAGTCCCATGCTGATGATCCTGTGTTTGAATATCTTTACAGGCTCCCTGCCTCCTCTTGGCAAGCAAACTGATAGGGATCAGCTGCTGCCTCTTGGCTCTTTGGATTTTTCTATCTAATGTGTGCACTGGTCTTTCTTTAGGTGACTGCTTCACTCCAATTTTTGGGTTATTTCATATTGTGTCAATGTTGCAAATTCCAGCAACATCATAAAAACGTGCATATGTGTGTCCTTTGAGACAGTGTCATTTATTGGCCAAGAGCTCATGAGTCCCAGAGACCTTCCTGTCTCCACCTTCCCAGTGCTAAGGTTACAAACGTGTGCTACTCTGCCTGGCATTTTTTTAAAAATGTGGGTTCAGGAATCAAACTCAGGTACTTGTGCTTGAAAGGCAAGTATTTTACCTACTGAAGCATCCTCTTGGACCCTAGCCAGAGACTTTGAACATAAAGGTTTTCAACAGAGAATTTCTTAGAGAGACAAGTAAGCAAGCCTAGGTAGGCAATTAAAGTCTCATTGAAGAGAGTGAAAACGTGAGGCAGAGAGTGTAGGAGCTGATTCAATTATAGCTATGAACATAAAGCCTCTCTGTGCTTATATAGCTGAGAACTGCAGTGAGCAAAAGACATGATGTGGCTCATTGAATCCAGCACCCAACCCCAGCACTATGGATACATTGATGAAAACTCTACCACTGTAGGTGAACTGAAGGGCAGGAATAGGCCATGACTATGCCATTGTGACTCAAGTTTGTGGGTCTAAAATCTAAACTACCAAAGAGGAGTAGGAAGACAAGAACTAGGAACAGCAGAGGCAAAACAAGAGAACAACATGGGGAAGGTTTGCTGTAGTGAAGCATGTTGGGAGATCATGAAGGTCAAGACAAAATGGACCTCTTGGGAACCAGCTGTGGCCCCCTCCTCTCTCTGTTGGGATTTTGATTCAGTGGCCAGCCAGTCTTCTCGGGGCGGGGTGTAGGGTGTGCCACACTGTTCTTTAAGCTTGGATTTCCTTTTTTCTCACCAACAATCTTCACCTAAAGCAGCCTGTGCCCTCCCTCTGTGCTGACACCTCATTTCTCTATATTGCCCCTCGGCTCCTGTTTTTAAATAACAACCCTTAAGAACTGCCTTGCGCAGTACTTTACCATTATATTAACTTTAAAAACACTCATTTACCCCTTAATTTCTAGAATGTATCATGCCCTGGCCCCTACAATTTGGGCATTAGTTCTTCATAATAGCAAACCCCCAAAGTCTGGATATGCTCTTTTGAGAGAACATTTATTTTCAAGATGCCTCGACATGTTCTATAATTACCACTTTTGCATGTGAATTTTCTTTTTTATTGCACAGTTTGACTGTCTTCTGTGTGGTAGACTTCCTATTTTCTTGTTAAATGTGTGTGTGTGAGCTCATCTTCCAGGGGATTTTTTTCTTTGTTAGTCTGATAGGAAAAGTTTCTACACTAGCCTATCCACTTGGGTTTTCCTATTTACAAGTGGGTAGAGAGAAGATGATGATGATAATCTGGGACACAGTTTGTGTTTCGCTTTCTCAAGGTTGGCTTTTCGCCAAGACCTTAGGAAGTAACACGGGAAAGTTAAGATTTTGAGCCAGTAGCAGATTGTCTTAGGGACTGGTTTGTGGCCTGATAATTTCTTTCTGGCTTCAGGGTTTATGCAGGAAGCAGGGTCTAGCTTTCTACCATGATGTTGCAAAATCAATCCCTAGGTAAAAATCAAAACAAAACAAATAACAACATGGTCCTGAGTTCGGGGGTAAAGTCCTGGTGCTTAGAGCAGGTTGTTGGCCTGTATGGCTTCTAAGATTTGACTGTTAATCTGTATTTTTATTTTATTCTTATCTCTGTCATTTAGATCATTTCCCCTTTCACCTTAGTGTTCGCATAGGTAGTGATTTATTTAAATTAGTCATTAAAAGTTATTTGACAATTTCCAGCATGTTATGGGTTTTAGTTATTTTCACCCCTTTCTCCACTCTCAGACCTCTCACCCCTTCCTTCTGATGCAACCTTTCTTCCTAACATGTCCTCCTCCTTCTCCACTTATGTCTCTGTGTGTGTGTGACTCCCTGACTTTAGTTAGGGCTGTCTGCATGAGCGTGGGTGGGCAGCTACATCCAGGAGCATGCACCATTTAGTGGCTAAACCATTTCCCCAGCAGCTATTAGCATTCAGTTCCTTAGGGTGTGTGTGTGTGGGGATGTGTAGGGGTGTGTGTGGGTGTCTCATGATCTCTTTTTCCTTCCATGAAGAAATGTTGTGCAGGTTAACCACAGGTGTATTAAATTTATGATTGAATGGATATTTGTTTTCATACAAAATTAGTGACTTATGTTTTGTTTCAACATGTCTTAATTTAAGCAAAGGGAATGGATGTGATGGATGAGATAGATTATCCTGACCAGAAGTTTTGTATTGTTTCTAGAAGTGATAGGAAAATAATCCAGTACTGCATGATTTATCAACAGCAACTTGCAGGTACAAAATGAGCGGGCTGATTGGCAATACATCCCTTTGGTTTCAAATGTCCCGGAGATAATGTCGATTATATAATTAGAAAGTAGTGGCAGTCACATAGTACATGCTTCAGATGTGTCTGTTGAATTGACATGTATGGTTAAATTTACTATAATATAGAGGGTCTGAGTGTCATTTTTCTTAGTTAAGTATATTTATCAATACAATTATTTAATTTTGGGTCATTTAGAACCCATAATAGACCAGATATCAAATTATTATTTTTCTCTCATTTTTTTTTAAAAGGTTGCAATCTTAAATTTCAATCAAATTTTAGTGGAATAACATTTGCTGTTTTTTTTTCTACTGAAGTAAAATCCATGCAATATAAAATTAACCTTTTTTTTTCCTTTTAAGATTTCTTTTTGTAATTGTGTGTGAATATGTCTGTGCATGAGAGAGTGCACACGAACACATGTGTGTCTATGTAGGCCAGAGGTCCACATTACTGTTTTCCTTGACCACTCTCTACCTTATATTTTGAGACAGGATCTCTCACTGAACCTGGAGCTCACCAATTCAACTACACGGTCTCGGGGGTCCCTTAAGAACTCATTTTTATGAGGTACCGGGGGCACCTTCAGAGATCTGCAAGTGTCAAGAGGGGAGTTCAGAAATCAATCTCCATTCAGGACATGGCTCCTTATTCATGTCTGATTCCCTCTGTCACTAGAGGTCAACTCTGGGAGTAAGAGACTGACTCCTAAGGACAACGACCATGGTCCCAAAGCCAAGGAGCACACTTGAGTGAGGTTGAAAGCATCAGTGAGATTTTGTTATTAGGAGAGCTGTATGGGATGTTAGTGAGCCAGCCTGACTGTGGTTTGTCTTGTGGAAAGAGCAAGCTAAGGGCAGCCCAGTCCACCCAGTGATGCCAAGTAGAAGGTTTTCAGTCTGTAGACATGGCTATTAGATCTGGATGGCAGAATTCTTGCAGGATTAATTTTCTCAGTATTGGAAAAACTTGGCAGGAAGCGAGATAATGACAGAATATCCTTTTTTTTTCTTCACTCTCAACCCGCTCCAGGAAAAGAAAAATGTACCTGTGTGAGGAGCAAATATCCCTACATCGAGACTTTCTCCTTGTAAAAAAAATCTCCTGAGAGTGATAGATCACAATAATTCACAGTTCTGTTAATCAAGAATTATTAATTAGCACAGTGACTTCTTAGCCATGTGTCTTTTCTCAATTAAAATTGCACCTGACCTAATAAGACTGAAGCTTCCAATATTTAATTTATTGATAAAAATCAACAAAATGAATGATTATAATTTAATCTGAGATAATAAATTAATCTAACTTGGATGAGGTACTGATGGGCTTTTAATGACCATAAGCAACGGATTGTGCTTTGGAAGCTGAAATTGATGAAGCAGATAGTTTCTAAGTTATTCTTGAATATTAAAATCACATTATAACATTAATGCTACTGTTTATTTCACTACTTCTTGGCATAACTGTAAAGCTAATTCTGTTACATATCTCCCAAGAAACTCTACTTGGATACATAAAAGTTCCTAGTAATTCACTTACCATAACTGCTGAGTATTTACTATGTAATCTATCTCCTTTTTGTGTGTCTCTATGTGGGCTGGTACACACAGCAGCCAGAGAAAGCCTCAGGTAGGTGTCCTGCCTCCTCAGGAGCACAGCTCATTCTGGGACCTATGCTCACTAATAAGGCTTGGCTGGCTGGACAGTGAACTCTAGGGATTAATCCATCTCTTACTCCCGGCCCCACCAGCACAGGGATTGCAGGGAAACAGCCATGCTTGGCATTTTATGTGGGTGCTGTGGCTTGATCTCTGGTCTTCATGTTTTAGAAGCGAGTACTTTACTGATTCAGCTATCTCTTAGCCCCTCTCCCCATTTTTTATAGCTAATAGAAAATACACTTTCCCAGGCCAGGGGAAGTAAAAAAAATGATTTGTTGAGACACAGAATAAGTCCTTTTCTTCTACGGGAGTCACTATCAGCTGCAGTTGAATCTCAGTGGCCCTCTACAGCCTTCCTGAAGGTAACTCTCTGACAAGCCGTTGTTACCACTCCTCTTTGTCCTGCCACACATTGGCCCTCATCTCACAAAATCGCTCCAGACACTTTGCACAGTGACTCCAAACCATCTTCATTAGCTTCTGCCCCACCGAGTCCTTGGTTCCAATGTCACCTTAAGGAAACTTTTCAGGAGGTCTACAAATTTGGGTTGAACCATAAAGAAAGTGTTGTTCTTTCTTCTCTTGCTCTCATTGTCAAGGAAAGAAATGCACATGTCAATGCATCAGAGAGCTGAAGACTTTAGTAGATTTGGATTTATTAATAATAATTATTGAATTATTCTATATGTGACAATGTGGTACATAGACCAGCTCCTGACTGTTAACGCAGTACAACACAGTTTCTACACCAAGGAAAAATTCTTACAGCAAAGTTGGATTACATTTAAGAAAGTAGGGAGACAGGGTCCCCTGTTCTGTTATGATGGTAGTCTCCAAACTCCTGGTATGTCTGTTTTAGAATGTATTGTAATAAACACTGCCAAGAACAAATATCATAATATCATAATCTAAAGTGGGGCCCAGAAACCTGTATTAAGAAAATAAGAACCTGTGATAGCTGAGATGTAAACAGCCTTTAGTTCTTTTTTAAAAGAAGAAATTATTTTTATTTTCTGTGTATGAGTGTTTTGCCTGCATGCATGTATGTGTACCGTGTGTGTAGTACCCATGATGGCCAGAAGAGGGTATTGTATTCCCTGAAACAGAAGGCTGTGAGGTGCCTGGGGGTGTGGGGGAGCCAGGAACACAACCTGGGTCCTTTGCAAGAGCATCCAGAACTCTTAACTGCTGACTGACTGTCTAGCCATCAGTCCTCAGTTCTTAAAAACAGAAACAATATGAACAAGACTTTACAATTTTTTTCAGAAAGGTATAAGTTTATTCAAATCTTAAAAAAAAAACCCCAAAGCTACAGAATATGGCATAGTGACTTATTTACAAGTTTCATGTGAGGAGGCAGGTTTTAATTATCATTTCAAAATAAAGAAGTTTTTCTTCGAGAAATATCAGTGTTTCAAGTATTTTGGTGAAAGATTGATGAAAACATTAAGTGACTGCTTCAGTTAAAAACAGATAAAATAATGCCTTTAAAATGCTTTGAATGGTAACTGCTTCTTAAACATGAATTTTCACAACATTATTCTTGTGGCTCATCCAGACAATGTCTTGGTTTAGAAAGGTAGACATTAAAAAGTACAAGTAACACATGAACATAACTCCACTTAAGTACCCTTGGTTGTACTTTAAGGGGTAAATTAGTGTTTCTATAGCTTCTGGAGTCCATCTTCACTGTGGGTGGCAATCAGGGTCTGATGTGGGTGGTGTGCAATCCCCGCTCGCATGCTTCCTATGAGCCATCTGAGTTCTCTCTAGCTCCTGTGCTGAAGCAGGAGACACAAAGTCCTTCACGACATGCTAGCTCCACTCATACGGGGAGAAAGGGTACAGCGAACAATGTCACCACCCTCTCTTTTTACCAGAACCAAATCTTCTGACAGTCTCCCCCTGCAGGCTCATGATGACTACCATGTTTGATTGGTTGCTCTGGGTTTTTAGGAAGCAGAATCACGCTATTGACTGTAATATCTGTTCCTGCAGTACGGCCCAGGGATTGAAATGTATTTGAATGTTCTGTGGTTTTCATATTCTGGATCTCCACAGTGCCATTGGAAGATGCACTGATGATGTAATGTCTGTCTTGTGTAAACGTTTCCTTCTTAACAAAGGAGGAATGGCCTTGAAATTCCTTCAGTGTTTTTCCAGATTTTAAACTATGAATTCTTCCTGTCTGGTCCAAAGAGGCACTAAGATCTGACTGCTATCCTTAGAAAATCTTAGACAGGTGACACTATTACTATGTGCTCTTCCAAATCTTCCTAAACACCATCCATTCTGAATCTTCCACACCTTGAACTTTCCATCTTGGACCCCAGTTGCAGACATTTCAGTATCTCTGCTGAAACACATGCAAAGGACAGCATAACCCATCATCATGAAGTTATCCTGGGCCTGGTACTTAAGATCCATCCTGATTTTCCCAGTAGTGCAGGTCTATACTTCAACAGACCCAATGACCAGATGCTGACCATCTGGAGAAAGTTGAACACACTCCACGTGAGATTTCTGACCCAACTTAGGATGCTCAGTTGTGTGGAAAACATTTCTTCTTCCACATCTTCGAGGGCTGCTTTGCCTTGAAACAAATCCATGGTTATACCAGGAGGACAAAACCCCTTCTGCTGCTGCTGCTTCAACACCTCTCCCTGCAGCGGTGAGATGAGATGCAGGTGCCACACTGACTTCCCATGTGAAGACCCACGCAATGGCTGCCCTCCTCTTCTCTTTGCTGCTTTTATCTGAGTATGCCTCACAAGGATCAAAGTAAGACCTGACAAAAAGGCTTTCCAAGCGAACATAGTACTCTGGTTGTGTTTGCTTTGACATTATCATGGGGTCTGTCTGTCTGTCTCCCAAGTGACCCAATTCACAAAGCTCTACCAATTCCAGAACAATCTGTTCATAGAAGTCAATAAGGGCTTTGTCTGGCAGTCTCAGAGATTGCGTAGCGTGTAAAACAGTAGCCATGAAACTCTCAACGCTGTCCACAGTATTCAGAGAGACAGTAGTTGCCTCCTATAAGGTGGCTAACACCCAAGGTAAACTGTTCTCCTTCAAATACTGTATGATAAGATGAATCACATTGGAAGACTTGATTTCTTTTCTTTTTTTTTTTTTTTTTGGGTTTTTTGAGACAGGGTTTCTCTTGTGTAGCTTTGTGCCTTTCCTGGAACTCGCTTTGTAGACCAGGCTGGCCTTGAACTCACAGAGATACGCCTGCCTCTGCCTCCCGAGTGCTGGGATTAAAGGTGTGCACCACTACCGCCCGGAGGAAGACTTGATTTCGATAGACATAGTGGTACTGTTTCAGGTCCAGGCCCCACTCAGCATAGACTGGCTTGCACTACACCTCCAGACATGTGGACTTTACAATTTTAATAGTGAATCATCAAATGCAAGTTTTATGATTTTGAAAAAAAAATAATACTATTTATTATAGCTGGTCACATGTTCCTCATCCGAACACATGTAGTTTGAAAATAATTTCTTTGATCACCTGGCTTAGAAACAAACATTCTGGTCCTACTTGTCTTGTATAATTAAAAACCTCAACAAAACAAAAGAGTTTTATGAGATACATTTATTCACCTCTCTTTCGAAAATTAGGAAAGAAAACAGAAGTTTTAATGATGTTAGTGGGGAGAAGGAGGCAGGTGAAGGAACTAACCTAATCTTTTAACTATGTACTCAGGGAGACCCACCCATCTAGAGGACCCACTGAGCATCAAGGTTCTTAGCCTGAAAGGCTCCTAATTTGCATCTAAGGAAGATTTTTATCCAGTTTTATCACAGTCAGAGGCAGAAACCACAGGAGTTGAAAAGGCAACTCATCATCGAAGGTCAGGCCCCTCACAGAGCCCTAATTAGCATGTTGGGCATCTTAAATTAGAAAAAACTATGCCAAGGGAATGTCTTTTTCTTTTCAAAGTTTTTTTTTTCCTTTTTAAATTTGGTGCCAGTTTGCTCTTGTGGGTCAAAGAGATCTTTAGGTATTTTGTAGGTGAAGTGTAACAACAACAACAACAACAACAACACTCCACTATTTTCCTCTACTACTACTATTTCTGATGCTGTGCCTCTGTGTGTGTGTGTGTGTGTGTGTGTGTGTGTGTGTATTTTCCCCTCACCAATGAGTTCTCTTATTCACTCAACACTGAGTATCCTCCAACTTAGTTTTGACATTTGTAGGACTCCACTGGCTAAAGGCTCAGGGACTCATTCTCACAGACAGTAGCCTGCCTCCTTGCCTTCACTTCAGATGCCCAAGTCCCATGTTCCTTTAGAGATTTATTATTTTGATTATATTATATATATGTGTGTCTGTATGTCACATTCCCGGGAGTGGACTTACAAGCAGTTGTGAGCTGTTAGGCATGGGTGTTGTGAACACAAATCCTCTGAAAAAGCAGTACACACTCTGAATTACTGAGCCATCTCTCCAGCCCCAAGTCCCATGTTCTTACCTTTATTTATGTAACCAGAGGTTTTTTTTTGGGGGGGTGGGGTGGGGAAATACACCATGGCTTGGCAGTCCTGTGAGTCAAGGCTTTGCCACCCGTTACAATACACCAGTTAGAAGGGAGAGTAATGGTGAAAGACTGAGAGAGGGGATGCCATCATTGTGCATTAGGAAGAGAAGCAGGTAAAGTGAGTACAGAGAAGGGAAAGCAGAGTGACATCATTCCTTCTCTGGGGCACTGACATGAGTCAACTTCAGGCTTAAATAGAGGAGGAGTTGGGGCACGTCGCAAGTGAGGAGCGGAGTTACACCATGCTGATCAGGGTGTGACTTCTCTGATCTTTTCCCCAGTTCCCCATCTGCAAAGTGGTCCTAAAATAAATGGCTGCTCTGTCACCAGGTGTGGAGATCAACCTGGGTCCTATGTACTGATTAATTCTGTTCCAGAATGTGGTATCCACTCATTGGTTGTGTTGGGTTGAGGGTGAGTATCAAGTCCTAGGGTGTTCATGGATTCCCAAGGGACTTCAAGGGACATCCCTTAGGATGATGACTCTTTGTGCCTTTATCCTTGAAGGGAGATGAAATAGGTCAGCCAGCCAGACTCCACTTGAGTGTCTAACATATCAATCCAGAATCAAGCGGGAGTCTGACCCAAAGAAAAGGAGGCAGATGCAAAATGGAAGCAGGGGAGTGTTAGCATAAGAACACAGCTCTCACTTAAATGCTTCTCTTTGAGAGAGAGTTTATTCTGGAGCCAAAAATACATGACCATGGTCCAGGGACATAGATGCAGGTATCCCCAAATCCTACCTTCCAACCTGGAAGCAGTTGCATGTTTTTATAGTAGCAGAACAAAGAAAGACATAAATCAAGAGACTTTTCAAATATGTTGGTAGAGACATCAAGGTAGGCAGGTTTCAGCAAAGCAAAGGGAAAACTCTGCTACTGGCCTCAGATGTTGCCTGGTGACATTTGTAGCTTTTTGGTTGGTTGGAAATGAGTTCTATGTATATTCCAAAGGATTTACTTAATGGTCACAGAGACATTGGGTCAGGTACAGAAGATTAATAAATGGCTTCTAGGGGGTCTAATGATGCCAAGCTCTTCACCATCACTGACTTGCTATTCAGCTAACCGGCCTTGGTGCACTGGAAGGTGCCGATTCTTTCTAGGAACTTCTGTTCATAGGTGCCAGGCTTTCACCTTTTAGTTACCCTCCAGGCACAAGTGAGTCCCAGCTGCCTTTTAGCAAAAACAGCTTCTATGGGCCTGTTTTACTTTAGACAAACATGCTATAAATCAAAGTCTCCAGGGCTTCCATGACACTTTTACTAGGTTTGATAATTTCCTATGATGACTCATAAACCTCAGGGAAACAGTTGCCATGTTTCTGTTTACTGGCCTATTATGAAGGATGTTATCAAGGATGCAGATAGACAGTAGAGAAAGAGGTGCCAGGGGAAGGTCTGGAAGGCAGGAGCTTCTGCCCCTGTGGGGTGGGACTGCACCAGCTTCCTGGCATCTGGACGTTTTTTTCTTTTTACCAATGTAAGAATTCATCAAATCTCTTTGCTGAACTTCTGCTCTGACCCCTTACTCCTAAGGGTGTTCAGCTTTAGAAGCAGCAATTCCCAACCTGTGGGTCATGACTCCTTTGGGGGTTAAACGACTCTTTCACAGGAGTCCCCTAAGACCACTGGAAAACACAGATATTTACATTATGATTAATACCAGTAGCAAAATTATAGTTATGAAGTAGCAATGAAAATTTTATGGCTGGGGGGGGGATCACACAATATGAGGAACTGTGTTAGAGGGTAGCAGTGGTAGGAAGGTTGAGAACCACTGCTCTAAAAGAACAGATCTGGTAGCATGAATATGTATCATAACGGGGCCGCTTACTAGATCAGAGCTGAGTCTGACAATGACGAGTCACATGCTGGAGGGGCTGAGAACCTGGTATCTGCTTAGTACACAAGGCTGCATGCCCCAATGCTGTGGGATATCTTTCTGTATGCTGTGAATATGTGTTGCTCTGATTGGTTGATAAATAAAGTTGTTTGGCCAATGGTGAGGCAAAACAATGTTAGGCGGTACATTCCACCTGGAGAGAGAGGAAAAGAGAGTGGGGCTGACACTGTGAGCCACCGCCAGGTGAAGCAAGATGGGAAAGTACCAGTAAGCCATGAAGCCACGTGGCAATGCATAGATTAATAGAAATGGGCTGAATTAAGTTTTAAGAGCTAGCTAGCGAGAAGCCTGAGCCAACAGGCCATAGAGTTGGTAATTAATATAAGCCTTTGTGTAATTATTTTATAAGTGGCTGGGGGACAGCGGGGCTGGGTGGGACCAGAGAAACTTACAGCTACACCCCAAAATGGTGCTGAAGTATCCCTCAACAACTTCTCTCCAGTCCATGTTGGAAGGCTGAAGAAGCTGGGTCCTGATGTCAATAAAGAATAAGCAGTAGTGGCAGCGGCAGCAGGATAGACACACTCACCAGCAAAAAGTGAAAGTGGGAAGCAGAAGAGCTTTCCTTTGGACCTCTGTTATCTGGGAAGCCACATAAAGGAGTTGACGCTCTGGGGGAGTTAATTCCCCTGCTGGTAATTCCTCCTAGAAACAGCCACCCAGAGAATCCCAATCCTGTGTGCTGAGTTTTCCTTACAGATCCTATCCAACTGCAGCTTTCTAGGATCCTGCTCGAAGTCACTTCATTGACACAAACTCAGGAAGGCTCTAAACTGGCTCATTATGAGTAATCAAATACCCCTGTCACTTAGGAAACTGCCAGGGCTCTGTGTAAGGAGACAAGGGGAAAAAAGTTTATTTTTATTATACCATGGTAATATACATTCACTTCTATAATTCAGATGATTTTTGTGCTTATTTTTTTCCCTCTGCTGTCCGAATTGTATCACGATGGGAGAGATGACGAGAGAAACCAAACCCTAGCAAGGTGGCACAGTCTGTCTCAGAGACATCTGTCATTTCTTCAAAGCAACTATATTCAGTAATTACATTCAGGAAACATAAGAAAATATGTGTGTTAATAGGAACATATAGGCTTTGATCCTAAATTATATTCAAGCATATTGGAGACTACAAAGAAGCATTTTGAATGATTTGAATTTCTGAAAGCTCTGATCATAGTGGCTGATTTATTTGTTGGGTACTCTTTGCCTGTCCAGGACTGGCTTTAAATTATGACTTATTTAAATTGAGGAAACATTTTATACTGAAAACTCAGTTCACATTTGCTGTACTACAGCTGGGATGGAGACGAGTGAGCGGCCTGATGTTTCAACTCTCAGTCTTCAATTATTAAATTAGTGACCTTGCATTGCTTCACAGATGTTTGCAGATAGAAGGCCCCTCGTGGTCCTGCTAATAGCTACCTGTTTGATATCAGATCAACCACTTAACCTCTTTGACTTTCATCCTTTCCACAAATAAAATAAATAGATTAGGCTTAACATTCCCCTGAATCCTTTTAACTCCAAAAAATCTATTGCTCTTGGAGTTTTTAAGTTTTTTATTGAATGTGTCTTATTGAACTTTCTAATTTTTTCTTACATTGATCCCAGATAAAACTACTTACTAGTTGCAGTTTAATTTAGAGCAGGAAAATTTAATGGTGAATGTGTAACACATGAGAAATAGTAAATAAATATCCTTCTAACTTGTCAACATACTATTTTTCTTTTCAGGTATGACTGTTCAAAGATATTCAAAGAGGTGATTCTGATTCCTTGTGTATTCTGCCCTTGTTCACAGGGGCTGAGGTTCAGAGACTGAGGGATTGCATGCCATAGATAGCTATTTCATGTGTTCTGTTTATTCCATGATTTATTTTTTATTGATTTAAAAGATTTATTTTTAATAATATTCAACATAGAGGTACACAAAACATGTAAAGCCAGTATTGATAGGTCTGAAGAAAATAGTTTAGGTATCAACACAATTATACCTGGAGGCATTTATTTGCACTCCACCTTCAGCAGTGGACAAACAAATATAAACATCAAAGTCAAGTTGTATCCTAGACCAAATGAACCTGACATGAACATTCCATCAAAGAATGTTGGGTCTGCAGAGTTTTCTCATCAGCACATGGAACATTCTCCAGGGAAAAATCTCAAAAAATTAAAAAACATTGAAATCATATCAAATATCTTCTTTTTTCTGATATGTGCATGAATACACACACACACACACACACACACACACACACACACACTTGAAACAAATAAAAATGGAAACACAAAATCACAAAAGCAATAGGATACAGCAAGTTCAGCACTAAGAGGAACATTTGAAGCAATCCATATCTACATCTGAAAAGCAGAAGGTTCTTTAGCAAATAAACTATCATTGCATCTCCATGAGCTAGAGAAACAAGAAGAAACCCAAAGTTAGTAAAGTGAAGAAATAATAAAGATTAGAACAATATATGAACAATAATACCTGAAATGGAGGCAAAAGATAAAATAATTAAATTCATGGCTAGACTAAGAAAAAGAGAAGATTCAAATAAGTAAAATCATAGACAAAATAGGAGACTTTACAATGGACACTATAGAAATAGAAAAGATTGGATGAGATCATTATGGTCTCTATGTACCAATCCATTTGCTGACCCAGATGACATGGACAAATTCCTAGACATATTTATTTTATTGAGCCTGGGTCATGAAGAAAGAGAAAACCCAAACAGGTTAAAAATAGCTAATGGGATTGAATCACTAGTGAAGAGAAGCACAGGACAAGATAGATGACTCTGTTGCTAAATTCTACCAACATTTGGAAAACTAATATCAGTTCACCTTGTTTCAAAGTCTAGAAGAGGAAGGACATTCTGAATACTTTGTATGAGGCCAGTATCACCCTGGCCTCCAAAGCAGAATGGGACACAAGAGCCAAAGTGTCCTGTTATCCACAGGCCAATATCTTTAATGGATTTAGGCATAAATGTTCTCAGTAAAATGTGAACAAACCAAGAGCACTGGAAAGATGATTTGCAGCTATCAGGTAGGCTGCACACCAGGACTGGAAGGATGGTTTGATATATGCCAATCAGTAGACGTGTCGCACCACAGAGTGGAATGATGGGTGAAATCTGTGCGGTCATCTCAAAAGGTGCAGAAATGGAACCTCATAAACTTTGTGATAGAAAAGTGAGATAAGTAGAATAGAAGGAACACACCCCAGCACAACACATGCCATTTATGAAGCCAACTGATGACATTGTGCTGAATGGGGGAAAACTGAATCCTTCCTCAGACCTGAAACAAGACAACAATGTCCCATTTCACCACTTCATTCAATACAGTGCCAGAAAAACCTAGCCGTCTGGGAAAAGATGTCAAACTACCACTGTTGGTAGACAATATTTAGAGAGCAACCCCCCAAACTCTATGAAAACAATCATGTGAAGACCTACATTTCTCAATCCCCCATTCTTTTCATAAGATTATACTATACCCCGTCCACCTCCCTAGACAAGAATGGTGAGTAAGCAGACAGCTACATCAGCTTCGTGAGACAAGTAACTGATACAGCCTTTCTGGGGATGATACCCACTTTTTAGAGTCTTTGCAATGTTTGAAGGAGTGTTTTAAATGCACAATGTTGAGAATCATGCCTGGAGCTCAGTAACTGTCAATGTAGCTAATTTTCCATCTTGTTTTTGTACACACATACACACACACACACACACACACACACACACACACACACACACACAGAGTCAGAGTCAAACCATGGACTTCAAAGTCCT
Organism: Peromyscus eremicus; assembly: GCF_949786415.1. NCBI lineage: Eukaryota > Metazoa > Chordata > Mammalia > Rodentia > Cricetidae > Peromyscus > Peromyscus eremicus. Next base: position 15,141,438 of record NC_081432.1, on the reverse strand, counting down.
ACCCCATCCACTTGCCTTGATCTAATCCTCTGTAACTTAGTAGTCGTCAAAGCAGGAGTCCAGGGCGAGGTACACATGGACTCTTCTAAAGCATACTTGCCAGCTGGTCATTTTTGTGTCATTTCAGACAACAGGGATCAAAATCTCAAGAGAGAAACAAAGCCCCAGTAGCAATCACAGGCACATGTGTCTTTGAAAGGATCCCCTCTGGCTAAGAACAAATCTAGCTTGCCTCAACCGGTGACTCTTAGGCTTGGAGTAAATAATCCTTTCACAGAGACTAGCTTGCCCTCTCTCTAAGATATTAGGTACAAGCCTTATTCCAGTGCTGTTCAGCATCACATTCTTCTTTCCTGAAACCATCCTAAATGTAACATTTATACCAAATACTTGTTTACTTTATGGTCCCCTCCCAGAAATATCTGTCGTAATAAAGTGCACTGTGTGTAAGCTATCAACTTGACATACTGTCAACTTTTCCTGTGGAAATGGGGATGGATAGACTCAAACACCCGCAGGAATTGGGACAGTTTTATAAACAGTGTAACTGCACCATTGAGGCACAAAATACCAACAGACACACAGCCTTCAGCAGCAGGGCTGGAGACACATTCTGGATTCTGGGGATTATAGTACAACACAGGGCATATGAAACACTCACAGGATTGGAATGGCTAATGTTGGTTGTTAGCTTGATGGGATGTACAATCCAGTGAGAGATATGCCTCTGGGTGGATCTGTGATGGCTTCTCCATGAAGGAGTAACTGAGTTGAGAGGTCTGTCCTCAGAGTGGGCAGCACCTTCCTGTAAGTGGCCCAGAAATAAGGAAGACCCAGGAAAAAGGTATTCTGATTTGCCTTCCTGTCTTTGCTTCTTGCCGGTGAGGGCCTTTATGTTGTTGCTGCCTCCGTCCTCCCCTGACATCCGGCCCTGCTTATTCAGCCTTCCAACATGGAATGAAGACCGGTGACTCCATAGGAGTTCTCTAGACCTTCAGCATCAGGTTGGGAACGCTAACCTACTCAGCTTTATGGACCGAGCAGCTTCAGGGTTCCAAGTCTCTCCAGCATGCATATAGCCACTGTTGGACATCCCAGCCCTTATGTAAACCAATCTAACAATCCCCCTTGAATATACAGCAATTTTACTAAAAAAGTCCAGTTATTTGATGTATAGAAAACAGGCCCAATAATGCCAAAAAGTCTAGGTTTTTAAAAAAAGAACTATAGATCTTGAAAATCAGTGTAAGTGATTTATGAATTAGTGTAACTTTGAATCTTGACAGCCAAATCCAATGCAAAACATTTTGTAGGAAAGCCAAATAGATACAATAGTCTACACCTATTGGCAAATCCAGCATCTGGACTAGCAATCACATCCCTCACTGTAGCACCGTGGGCTGTACGGTGGCATATGCTTATGGAAACCTTTTTTTCCCTCTTTACTTGATATTAGACAGGAATAAACCTGTGACTTGCATAGGACAAGGTGTGTTAGATTTTTGGGTGGGGTTTGGCACAGATGGGACAGAGTTCTTTTTCCTTTCATGAGCAATTTTACAGTTATTAACATTGAGATAACAAGTGACGGATTCAAAGTTGCCCTGGAGACTAAACAGAAGTTGTTCTAGGAATAATTGAAGATTTCACACAAATCACAGGGTAGGTTCTCCCACTGACCTTGAGTGTGGTCTCTTGTTCCCATGACGACTAATTTTCTATTTGAGGAGTCTGATTAAGAGAGAATGGCATTTCCCAAAGGCAAGATACATCAGCTGTAGAAAATTAAGAAGTGAGAACTAGAGTCAAGCAATGTTAACTAGGTTTATTTGCTGAAGGTTTTTCGGAGCCTGTGGACGTTGCTGCTGCCACTTCTCCCACGGTTAGTCCTGATAAAATGACGTCTGTAGTAACAAGCACATCTATCACGTGCCAGGTACCAGGTGCTGGTCTAAGTGCTTTGCGTGTGTCTGCTAGATTAATCCTCTCAAGTCTGTACAGTAGGTACCATTATTTTACATGTGCCAGAGAAAGTAGGTCACTTGCCTAGGGTAGTCTAGCTCAAGTCAGAGGGAAGGCTCAGTCTAGGCTATTTCTCAAGTTCCTTTGACCTTCTTCCAGGCTCTTCCGCACGTGGCAGCTCATGGGATTAATTTTCCATGAGACATATTTTTTTTTTTGAGTTTGACATTTTTATTTAAAATATTAATACAAGATATATTGTCATCATGTTTTCCCTACCCATCTCCTCCTATATCGTCTTCACCTAGTTGCACATGCAACCTTGTTATTTTTTCTCTCCCTCTCCTTAAAAAAAGAAACTAAAAACCAAGAAACAAAAACAAACCACAAAACACTACAAAAACATAGAATCAAAATTCAAACACAAGCAAATGGCCAATAAGACAAAAAAAAAATGTCCCTCGCGCCAGGCGAGGGATGGACATTCATGGAGACATAGTTTTGAAAGTGCTAGAATAGAGAGGATTAGATGGAAGAGAATGGAGATGGACACCTGCCAAATGAATCACAGGGGAACACCATCACGGTGGTCTTCAGTATGGGAGGCTCTGCCCTCATCTCTGTGATCAAATATTCCGATTTAGGATTTTAAGACATCTATAATCTTCTTCTCATATCTAGTAAGGTGTGTGTGTGTACGTGACATTTAAAACATTTTAAGTAATGAAACAATCCCTACTTTAGAGGTGTCTTGTCTCACAGTGTGCTTCACTAGTGTACTGGTGTTGGCTCCTCTAGCCAGTATCTACATTCAATCTTGAGCAGCTCAGAATTAATTTGAACAGAATATATAAATCCTCTTTGTATACTAGTTGTTTTTTAAAAAAACCATATAAATAGGAGAAATAGCTATAAGACGTATGAAAAAATGCTCACCCTTAATTAAAGAAATGAAAATGAGAACATAAATCAATACTCCTTTTTTCCTACCTCACAAATTGGCACACTGAGCAGGTCATCATCTATATGGGGGTTGGAAAGATCTTTTCACGCACTGTTGGAGGGAATGAAAACTATTATATCTTTGGAAAGCTTTTTAGAAGCCCCAGACAAAAATCGATATGAAAATTGATGTACAGCAGCACCCTCGCAGAAACTGCTGCCACCTTCATGAGCTCAGCTGTGCCTCCTTGTGACAATCCCTCACAATCTGGCCTGTGGTTTGTTGACATTCCATAAAGAAGGAGGTATTGGAGAAGGTCATAGGACCCTCACCCGAGTGTCTAGACACTCTTCCTAGATTAGTAGCTGGTGCTGACCAAATTGCATGTGGCCTGGAATCTAGAGGACAGGCTAGAGTACATGAGCTGGGCAGCACTAGGTGAATGGGACTCTGTTTAGGAGGCTATTGGGAAGCCACCATCAGTACTGGGCAAAGACTTTCCGGTGTGACTGCTTTGGGGTCACATACGCTCCTGTAAGTAACCCTTCACCCAGGATCTGAGTAAGCCTGATAAACTCCTTGGTTTCCCAGGGTTAACTGTGGTGAAATTGTACTTTGGTTTGTCATTAGGACTTTAGGAGGAGTTGGGGGATGGGTAGCATTCATCTCTCCCAGGGAAAGAATTTTAGGAACAAAAATATCCTTGACTCACGTAGTTTCACTGTTCCTATCCCTGGAGTCATCCTGCATTCTTTTTTCCGCCAAGCTCTGCTCCATACAACAGGAAGGCAGAAAAACAATGGTCAGTTTACTTTCTTAGAGGCGGCTGCTGTGTGCTTTGGAGCATCCACCAGCGGCCGGCCTGCAGCTCAGAAACAAGATTGGTTTAAGGTTTCATGTAAGTGCATGGAGTTCATTATTAAAAGTGTTTCCGCCACCTATTTGCTTGGGCTCCAGAGTGTATGCTGTATTTTCCTGTGGTAAGTCTAACTGACGCCCCTCTTTTACCTAAGGAAGGGAACTCCTCCTAGTGACTTCCTCCAGGAGGCCCTTCAGGCATGAGGCAGGAGGGGACCCATGGCAGTAAGATCCAGTGGTGTTAACCTGAGAAACACAGGTCTCTGGGATAAATATTTCCCACAGGGCAAGCAGAGCGACAGAGCACTGCATGTTCTATTTTTGCTGAATAGCTCTAACAACTGTGACGTCTGTATTCTTTTCTGAGCTATAATCTCATAATATTTTGATCCTTAGATAAACATCATTGAATCATCACACAGTTAACATTGTGAGGTTTTTTGAAGCCAACAAGCCAAGACGATGTGGATTGATGGATGGCGGCAGCCATGTTTGAATAGTTATTACCATTCAGTGGTTCACGGAGTGTTTTAATGTCTGCAAAGAGGAGGGAGTTCTGCCTTTCTAGAGGGAAGGCACAGAGGTGGCTTATCTTCCTGATTCTAAAGGGGACTGTGAACAGCAATGGGAAGACATCACCCTCTCTTCATGTACTCACAGACTAACAAGTGGGACTTTTTTTTTTTTTTAAAATCTGGGAATTTTTTTGCTCATTAAGAAATGATCTCTAGCAAATTCTGAGTATTTTATGTTTCTAGAGTTGCAATGGGCTCAACTTTTTTTTGTAATGGGTAAAATGAGCCATTAAAAGCAAATTAAATCTACAGAAGGTATAAAAAACCTGAGATTAAAATATTTAAACTTACTTGAGGTGAAGGAACTTTGGAAAAAAAAAACAGAAAAAAAATATCAAGCACCCAATTTGTATTGAAATGATTGTTTAGATTCTTCTGAAAGGTGCCAGACACTGATTCGTGGGAGCAGAGCCACTCACAGAAAAAAAGGGCCATGTTCCACTTTGGAGAGTTTAAACACACTCATAGACACAGACAGACTTGATGGAGATACAGAATGGGGAGATGACCAGCTTCCTCTGTGTGCTGTTTTCATCCCTTGCACTGAACTGCCTTCCCAGTGTTCTGTGTGGTTGATTTTGATGAATCTGTATTTGCTGACTGCAAGTAGGAGTGGAATGGATATATGACATGCATAATGACAGAATTAAGATTCAAAATCATTTATCCGTGGGTCTCGGGGGATAGCTCAGTTGGTATTGCAGGCATGAGGATCTGAATTTGATACATAAAACTCATATAAAAAAGTCAGATGTAGTGTTCTGTAATCCCAGTGCTGGGGATGGGGATGTGGAGACAGGCTCCCTGATAAGTCAGCGTAGCCTAATTGGTGAGTACCTAAAGTGGCAATTAACAAGGCAATTCCATGTAGTTTATCTGCTAGTCAAAGAGGTTTACTTTGGGTAAATTTACAACCAGCAAAGGGATCGGTTACAGGATCTAAGAGAGGTGAGGTGCAGTCGAACACAGTTCTCTGGAGAACTCTGACTTGGTCTGCAATCCAGCATCCAGGATCACAAGGTAGTCAAGAGAGCGAGCACTATGCCTCTCAGGTCTTAGGGATCCAAAGAAGCTATTCCCTAGGGGCAGGTCATAGGCAGGTATAGCAGTTACCTGTTGCCTTAGTAGGGACAATGTCTCAAGGTCAAAGCTGGAACAGCTATCCTCTACAAGTACCATTCTAGTGAGAGACCTGTCTCTAAAAGAAGGTGGGTGGCACCTGAGGAACAGCACCTGAGGTTGACCCCTGGTCACCACATGCAGGCATCTGCACACCAGTATGCACACACAGATACCTGTACATATAAGAACACCACCTCCCCATACACATACACACAAATCATTTACACAGACATAGACATTATGTCTAAAGTGTTAGGCTATGCGTAGGGGGGCTAAAGAGAGATAACTAACACCACTCCAGAGTTTGTGTCAGTTCAGGATGGCTAACCCAAAACCTAGAAGAGGTTGAAGTGGCATACACTTGAGTGTTTTAGTCACCCATGAAGTCAATGTCATCCAGTATACTGTCAAAGAATGTAAATGAATGCAGGAATGGGCTACTGTTCTAATTTGTTCTCTGTTAGTGTGGTAAAGACCGTAAGCAAAAGCAAGTTGGGGAGGAGAGGGTTCATTTCAACATACTGCTTATGGTCCATCATTGAGGGAGGACAGGGCAGTAACTCAAGGCAGGAACCTTGAGGCAGGAGCTGAAGCAAAGATCATGGAGGAATGCTATTAATTTGTTCTCCATGGCTTGCTCAGCCTGCTTCCTTATACCTCCCAGGAATACCTGCTTATGGATGGTAACACCCACCCAGGGTGGGGCCCTCCCACTTTAATAATTAATCAGGAAAACACCCCACTGATTTGCCTACAGGCCAATCTGATGGAGGCATTTTCTCAGTTGAGGTTCCCTCTTCCCAGATGATTCCAGCTTGCATCAAATGGACAAAATCCAACCAGCACAACTTCTGTCATTAAATGTTGTGTTTTCTCATGTTGCTGTGGAGCTCTGACATCACTGAGGGTGACCTTGAGATGAAAAGATGAAGAATTAAAACATTGGTTTCTAAATTTGCTAAGTTTAATGCCTCTGGAGGGCATGTCCCTTGTCTACATCACAACATTGACATGTGGTTTTGAGGGGTTTATAGATGCATGCCAGGGGCACCTCAAAGGTGCCCAAACGGCAGGGCAAGCAGAGAAATCTTGGCTGTGGAGACTGTCTACAATCATTTGAAGATATTAGAGATGCTTAATTTGGAAAATAAAAGATGTCAGGAGACATGAGACAGTCATCTCTCCAGCCCAGTGGCATCTAGTTGTTCTTTTTTCTTTTTTTTTGGAATTGGGGATTTGGAAAGCTGCTTGTTACAGCTTTCTTGAAGTAGAAGAGTCCAGGTATGTAATTATGATCAGTGCACCAGAAGAGGAAGGTGTGTGTTGTGTCTCTGGGAAGCACTATGGTTAAAAAAAAATTACAGTGGGACCAGCATTTATTCATTTATATATTTAAAATGTCATTTTATGCATTGATTGACTTGGTATTGTGTTACCTAAGGACGTTTTCACGTAAGTATGTGATATGTTGAATACTTCTTCCCATATCTTCCTCATATATATGAGTTTATATATCCATGTAAAATTCAAGATTCATAAATGAGAGAAAGTGAGTGGTATTTGTCTTTCAAATACTGGATTAATTCTATTCATAGGATCACATCCAGCTTGGAATACAGTACTATATTCCTCTTATAAGGTTCTCCAATGCCACCATCCCCCAAATAAAGATTGGATTATATATATATTTTTAATTGAAAATAAATTTTTCATATAGAATGTACTGATCATGGGTTCTCCTCCCCCATCTTCCAGATCTTCCCTACCTTCCTATCCATCCAACTCTGTGCCTTCTTTTTTTCTCTCTTTAGAAAACAAACAGGTTAATAAAAAATTAAAACAAACCAGAATAAAGCAAACAGATAAAAAACAAAAACAAAGAAAAATCATGAGAAACACACATGTAGACACACACACACACACACACACATACACACACACACACACCCATAAAAACACAATTTTGGAAACTATAATGGGTAAGTGAATGACAAGTAAGGTTAAAAAAATGCCCAAACAAAGCATGATGGGAGAAAACATTCCCCCAATTACTATTGAGTTTATTTTGTGTTGGCCATCTACTGGCGGGCACGAGGTCTCCCCTAAGTGTGGTTTGTATACCCAGTGAAACTCCTTTGGAGAAAAATGACTTTTCCTTTGCAAGTGGTTGTCAATTTGAGATAGTTTTTGGGATAGGGGTAGGGGCTTATGTCCACTTCCCCTCTTAGTGCTGGGACCTCATCTGGCTTAGACCTGTGCAGGCCCTTTGCATGCCGCCATGGTCTCTGTGACTTCATATGTGCATCAGTCCTGTTGTGTGGAAGGCACTGTTTCCTTGGCGTCTTCCATCCCCACTGGCTCTTACAATTTTTCTGCTTCCTCTTCCACAGAGTTCCTTGAGCCCTGAGGGGAAGGATTTAATGGAGACATCTCATTTAGGATTAAATGTTCAATATGCAGAGCACATTGTTCAGTTGAGGGTCTCTGTATTAGTTCCTGTCCTCTGCACTAGGATGCTTCTCTATTGCTGGCTAAGTGAGACACTGGTATAGAGGAATGTCATTAGGAGTCACATTTTTTTTTTTATTTAAGATTTTTTTTATTCATTTTACATACCAACCATAGATCCCCCTCTCATTCTTCCTCCAGCTCCTCCCAAGCCTTCCCCACAGCTCACCCCTACCCACTCCTCTGAAAAGGTAAAGCCTCCCATGGGGAGTCAGCAAAGCCTGGTACATTCAGTTGAGGCAGGTCCAAGCCCCTCCCCCTGCATCAAGGTGTCCCACCATAGGTAGTGAGCTCCAGAAAGCCAGCTCATGCACTAGGGATGGATCCTATTCATACTGCCAGGGGTTCCTTAAATAGACCAAGCTACACAACTGTCTCACTTATGCATAGGGCTTAGTCCAGTCCCATGCAGGCTCCACAGCTGTTGGTCTAAAATTCATGAGTTCTCATTAGTTTGGTTCGGTTGGATCTGTAAGTTTCCCCATCATGATCTTGATGCCCCTTGCATCAATATAATTCCTCTTACCTCTCTTCAACTGGACTTCTGGTGCTTGGCTGTGGATCTCTGCATCTGCTTCCATCAGTTACTGGAGAAAGGCTCTATGATGACAGTTAGGGTATTTACCAATCTGATTACCAGGGTAAGCCAGCTCAGGCACTGTCTCCACTATTGCTAATAGTCTAAGCTGGGGTCATCCTCATGGATTCCTGGGAACTTCCCTAGCACCAAATTTCTCCCTATCCCCATGATATCTCCCTCTATCAAGACATCTCTTTCATTGCTCTCCCACTCCATCCCTGTTCTAACTTGACCATCCCATTCCCTTATATTTTCATACCCCATCCCCTACCCTCTATTCTTCCCCTCACCCCCAGTTTACTCAGGAGATCTCATCTATTTCCCTTTCCCAGGGTGATCCATATGTCCCTCTTAGGGTCCTCCTTGTTACCTAGCTTCTTTGGAGCTGTGGGTTGTAGTCTGGTTATCCTTCGCTTTACATCTAGAATCCACTTATGAGTGAGTACATACCATGTTTGTCTTTTTGAGTCTGGGTTACCTCACTTGGGATGATATTTTCTAGTTTCATCCATTTGCCTGCAATTTCATGATGTCATCGTTTTTTTTTTTTTTTTTTTTTTTTTTTTTTTTTTTTTTTTTTTTACTGCTGAGTAGTACTCCATTGTGTATATGTACCACATTTTCTTTATCTATTCTTCAGTTGAGGGGAATCTAGATTGTTTCCAGGTTCTGGCTATTACAAATAATGATGCTATGAACATAGCTGAGCAAATGTCTTTGTGGTATGATTGAACATTCCTTGGGTATATGCCCAAGAGTGGTATAGCTGGGTCTTGAGGTTGATTGATCCCAGTTTTCTGAGAAACCGTCGTACTGATTTCCAAAGTGGCTGTACAAGTTTGCACTCCTACCAACAGTGGAGGAGTGTTCCCCTTGCTCCACATCCTCTCCAACTCAAGCTGTCATCAGTATTTTTGATCTTAGCCATTCTGACAGGTGTAAGATGGTATCTCAGAGTCATTTTGATTTGCTTTTCCCTGATGACTAAGGATGTTGAGTAATTCCTTAAATGTCTTTTGGCCATTTGAGATTATTCTGTTGAGAATTTTCTGTTTTGCTCTGTAGCCCATTTTTTAATTGGACCGTTAGGTATTTTGATGTCTAGTTTCTTGAGTTCTTTATATATTTTGTAGATCAGCCCTCTGTCAGATGTGGGGTTGGTGAAGATCTTTTCCCATCCTGTAGGCTGTCATTTTTGTCTTATTGACCATGTCCTTTGCCTTACAGAAGCTTCTCAGTTTCAGGAGGTCCCATTCATTAATTGTTGCTCTCAGTGTCAGTGCTTATACTTAGGTGTTACACTTAGGAAGTGGCCTCCTCTGTCATTGTGTTCAAGGCTACTTCCTACTTTCTCTTCTATCAGGTTCAGTGTAACTGGATTTATGTTGAGGTCTTTGATCCACTTGGACTTGAGTTTTGTGCATGGCAATAGATATGGATCTATTTGCAGTCTTCTACATGTTGACATCCAGTTATGCCAGCACCATTTGTTGAAGATGCTTTCCTTTTTCCATTATACAGTCTCGGCTTCTTTGTCAAAAATTAAGTGTTCATAGGTGTGTGGGTTAATGTCAGGGTCTTCAATTCAATTCCATTGGTCCACATATCAGTTTTTATGCCAGTACCAAGCTGTTTTTATTACTATTGCTCTATAATAGAGCTTGAGGTCAGGAATAGTGATACCTCCAGAGGTTGCTTTATTGTACAGAATTGTTTTAGCTATCCTGGGTTTTTTGTTTTTCCATTTGAAGTTGAGTATTATTCTTTCCAGGTCTGTGAAGAATTGTATTGGGATTTTAGTTGTGATTGCATTGAATCTGTAGATTGCTTTTGGTAAGATTGCCATTTTTACTATGTTGATTCTACCTATCCATGAGCATGAGAGATCTTTCCATTTTCTGATATCTTCTTCAATTTCTCTCTTCAAAGACTTAAAGTTCTTGTCATACAGGTCTTTTACTTGCTTAGTTAGAGTTACCCCAAGGTATTTTATATTATTTTTGGCTATTGTCAAGGGTGATGTTTCTCTGATTTCTTTCTTGGCCCATTTGCCATTTGTAGATAGGAGGGCTACTGATTTTTTGAGTTAATCTTGTATCCTGACACATTGCTGAAGGTGTTTATCAGCTGTAGGAGTTCCCTGGTATAATTTTTGGGGTTACTTATGTATACTATCATATCATCTGCAAATAGGGAAAGTTTGACTTCTTCCTTTCTAATTTGTATCCCCTTGATCTCCTTTTGTTGTCTTATTGCTCTAGCTAGAACTTAGAGTACTATATTGAATAGTCATCTTACTGCTGTATTTCTTTAGCAGAACAATAGTATTTGGTTTTCCCCCAGGCCTGTGGCCTATCCAGTCTTAGGTTCTTGGCTACCCTAGCAATATAAGACATCCTAGAGTGGCCCCTAAATTCAATCAGATAGTGGTTGTTTACTCCTACAACCTTTGTGCCACTATTACACCAGTGTATCATATAGGCTCATCATTGTGGATCAAAGGGTTATGTACTGGCTGGTTTTGTATGCCAACTTGACACAAGCTAGAGTCATCAGAGAGGAAGGGGCCTCAGTTGAGGAAATGCCTCCATGAGACCCAGCTGTAAAAAGTTTCTCAATTAGTGATCAATGAGGGAAGGCCAAGCCCATGGTTGGTGATACCATCCCTGGGCTGGTGGTCTTGGGTTCTATAAGAAAGCAGGGCTGGCAGGGTATGGTGGTGTACTCCTTTAATCCCAGCACTTGGGAAGCAGAGGCAGGCAGATCTTTATGAAATCAAGGCCAGCCTGGTTTACAGAGTGAGTTCCAGGACAGCCAAAGATACACAGAGAAACCCTATCTTGAAAAACCGAGAACAAAAAGAAAGCAGGCTGAGAAAGCCAGGGGAAGCAAGCTGATAAGCAGCCTGCCTCCATGGCTTCTGCATCAGCTCCTATCTCCAGGATCCTGTTCTGCTTGAGTTCCTGTCCTGACTTCCTTCAGTGATGAACAGCACTGTGGAAGTGTAAGCCAAATAAACCCTTTCTTCCCCAGCTTGCTCTTTGGTCATAGTGTTTCGTTGCAGCATTAGAAACCCTAACTAAGACAGATTTGTAGCTCAATTGATGCTTATCTTTCTCTGGTAGCATACAGAATATCTTCCAGTACCATGAACACTAGTCAGTAGGGGTGAAGGCTCTAGGTAGGCACCAGCCCAACTTCTCCATGTTCAATGAGATGTGTAGACATTGTCTTCAGCAACACAGCCTTACCATCAGTTTATGGAGAGTAACCAATAACCTTGGCAATAGCTTGAGTTGTTTGGGGGTGTTGTGGAACATTTGTTTAACTAGACAAAGATGTGTCACATCTGTTTATGCTGCATTTCTTTAATTATGTAAAGCTGTGTTGCTTGGCCTGCCTAAGGCACCTGATTGGTCTAATAAAAAGCTGAATGGCCAATAGCTAGGCAGTAGAGCTATAGGAGGAGCTGACAGGCAGAGAGAATAAGTAGGAGGAGAAGTCTAGACTCTAGAGAAGAGAAGGAGAGAGGAGAACAAGGGGGAAAGAGAGGAAGACACTGGGGGCCGGCCAGCAAAACACAAGGTAGGAACATACATAATGAATAAAGTCAAAAAGACTTGAGGCAAAACGTAGATGAAAAGAAACAGGTTAAGATAAATTATAAGAGCTAGTGGGACAAGCATAAACTAAGGCTGGGCATTTATAACTAATAATAAGTCTCTGTGTCATGATTTGGGAGTTAGTTGATGGCCCAAAAGAAAGTCTGCTACATGTGGGTTTCCATGGGGGCCCCTTTGGCCAACAATTCAGTCAAATGCAACCCATTCCTGGCACTAGAAGTTTCTGTTGGTGGCAAAAGAGGTCTAGTTGGGCCTTTGTATCATCCATTATTTGATGATTCCATTTAGATTTCTTTCATATATATATTTAAGAAGCTTCTGCTGTAGTTGGTTTCCATATGATCTTCAAATAGCCCTTAGTGTTTGCTCTTCTTCCCTGTATTTTTCTTAATCCCTCTTTCCCCCACCTCTCCATTTAATCCTCCTGTTCCAGTCTTCCCATACCTCCATAACTATGTATTCCATTTCCCCTATCAGAGTTCCTTTCCCTTGCCTGGTCTCTTCCTCTATAACTAACCTCTGTGCTAATAAGGGCAGTAGCATGCCCATTGAAGGTCGAAAGGTTAACTGAATTATAATTTTGGGGCAGTTAATCTATAAGGTAGTGATTCTCCTCTATCTACCTGGGTTTCTTTGTGACTGTCTGAAGCAAACATCCTACTAACCGGGGCTGCTGGTGAGAAACAGACTTTTTGGGGTTGGATGAGTGGCTGGGACAGGGTGAGGTATATGTTAAACTCTTGCTATTCTTTTAGGGTAGAAGCTGTATGCTCATAATGAGACCAGACAAGACTCCCATTTGGGAAGCTGAAACCCAAGCATGTTAATTTCTGTTCTCTTTGACCTGGCCAAATGCTTGACAGACACAGCTGAAAGGAGGAACATTTTCCTTTTGCCTCACGGTTCAGAGCTGAAGCTCCATCGTGGTGGGTGGGGAAAGCATAGTGCTTGGGGCTCTGTCTTTGGTGGTATGAACTTGTAGTAGCGTAACCTTGTTATATCCTAGAGGTAGACTGGAAGTAGAGCTGAGGCAGGAGCTGGGGCTTGTGTATATCCTTTAAGTCCCTTCCTAGTGTCTACTCCCTCCTGTGAGGTTTCACCTCAAAGAGTTCCACAGCCTCCATTCAATAGGAGCACCATCTAGGGCTCAAGTTGAAACACATAAGCTCACAGAGGGCCTTTCATGATCGAGCCACAACCATAAGTTTCTGTTCTTCTTCAGGAGAGTAAATGTACAGTGCATGTGATTTCTGTGAAAAGAGATTTATGCAAGGGTTCTGCACATCATTTATTTCTCTCAGTTTGCAGATATGTGGTGCGTCCTCTATGAAGGTACATATGAGTTTTTTTTCTTTTTTCTTTTTCTTTTAGGTCTTATCAAAGGTAATGACCGTTGGATGCTTCCCACTTAGGTAGTACAGGTGATCATGGCTCTCAAAAGAGATTTCTTCAACAGTAAGGCCAGGCTTTTCCATGAGGTGAGAGTCAGCTGAGATGCAACCCTCCTGGGAGCCAGAAGGGGTTAAATATTGGTCACCTAGAAGAGATGTGAGTGCTTGTTAGGTCTTGAAATATACAGTGGTATGTGGGAAAATCTTCAATTTTGTTCCTAACTCCTGGAGCCCCTTTTATGGTTTTAGACATTAAAAAAATTATAATTAAAGCCACCAGAGAATTTTTGTGTAATTGTTTGTGATGAACTCTAGAACATTGTATGTTGTTAATGTAATACACTTTTCTTTCTTGTGCCCAAGTCCAGATTTCCAAAGTCCAGATTCCTAAGGCTGAAAATAAGCTCCTGGCTTAATATGTGTGGATTTTATAGATGTCAGGATTATTCATGAAAGATCCAGGGAGTGTGACAAAGACTTTTATTAGGATGTAGGATTTATACCAAATCTGCCACCAGATGCCATCTTTCAACCATGTCCCAGCCACTGGACTGTTTCTTAATATTCCCTGGAGCAAATCCTTGTGAATAGTCTGATTTAGGGTTCACCTTCCTCCTTCCCTCTCTGTACTCCAGAGTTATCCTGTCCTCCCTTTTGCATGGCCCTCTTGAGGCCTGTTTTATGAGAGTCTTAAATATGAAGTAGAATTCCTATGAAGACAAATTTGATATTGCCAGATGTTGACTGTTTCCATTTGTATGACATGTAAAGAAAATAAGAAACATGGCTTCTGCTTGCAGCTGATGTGATGAGCCATGGCCTCAAGTGGGGCTGAGGAGGCTCATTGCCGGGAAATACAGAATAATGGATTCACAAGAAAGGCAGATCTTCTCAGGGTGATTTAATTCAGTTTAGATTCTCTGATGCTTACATCCTGTGGGAATCACAAAGGAAGTAGGCCGCCAGGGCATGTTACATTAGAAAAGCTGTGTACATTCCTAGAATAAGTTACAATAAATTTTAGGAGCAAGGATGCTGGGCATTGTAGTTAACGAGAAGTGGAGAATGAGCAAGTACCTCAGAAAAAGTGGGGGATCAATGACACAGAGCCACCTCCTCCCTCACAGCAGTGAACACTGGGCTTCAACATGTGATCTGAGAGGCATTGCTTACGTCAAGCTTCGGTCTTCAAAGTATGGATAATAGTCCGATTGGTACTGTAGTTGCGCTGTCAAGATTAAATGAGGAAAGATGTGGAGAACTATTGAATCAGTAAGATATAGCCATGTCAGCCCTGCTTCTGCTATAGGGGTCCACTTTTGACCAACCCTGTGGGAATTAGCATGGTGTTAGACACAGAACCTGACCCAGTTAGCTGGCCTGGCTTTCCTTACTCTGTACTGAAGTGCTGTGTGGCTGTCAGCGAATCAAGTGTTTTCTCTGGACCCTGGTTAAGTTTTGTCCTGTTTGTTGTCTTTAGGCAGAATGAAACATACCAAAAGTGAGAAAAGTTCTTTAACTCTTTTCCAATCTGAAAGCCTGACTGCATGTGACCCAGTATCATACTGTAAAAGACAAGTAAGTGTATAGTCTTTCTGGTTAAATACCAAAACCCACATGCTTCAATGTAAGCCATGTACCAATTAAGTGGCTAGAATAGGGTTTATCACACTTAACACATATTTGACTCTGCTGAGGAATTCTGGGGAATTGTTAGCATGTGAGTCCTGATTGAATAAGCCCCAGGTGCTGAGGGCTTGGGATTCCGTGTTTCTAACCAGCTCCCTAATCATGTGTGAATGAAGAAAGGCTATATGTTTTCCCAGTTTGGCCTCTTTGCTTGGTGGTGCAGACCCAAGGGTCCCTTTTCTCTTTATATACACAAAGGAAATGAAATTGCCACCTTGTAAAGACACCCCCTTTTTTTTTATTGCACTGTTATTTGCTACAGCTAAGATGTGTGAGAGTCTATAAGCCTGTTTGTAGATGTGTCTTAGTCACTGTTCTATAGCTGTGAAGAGACACCATTACCAAGGCAACTCCTATGAGAGAAAGCATTTAATTGGGGGCTTGCTTACAGTTTCAGAGGTTTAGTTAGTTATCATCATGGTGGGGAGCCTGGTGGCATGCAGTGGCTGAGTGCTACATCTTGATCTGTAGACAGAGAGATACAGATTGGCCCTGGCATGAGCTTTTGAAATCTCAAAGCCCAGCCCCAGTGACACCCTTCCTCCAATGTGGCCACACCTCCTAATCCTTCTGATCCTTTCAAACAGTTCCAGTCCCTAGTGACTAAGCATTTATATAACATGAGCGAGCATATGAGGGTTATTGTTATTCAAAACTACCACAGGGTGAATGGACAAAAAAAAAAGATGATGAATACATGAAATGGATGCTATTCAACCTTTGAGTAAAGGAGACTCTGCTGTTTGTGAAAACATGGATGACCTTAGAGGACATTACGGGACATGAAATCACCAGACACAGAACAACAAATGCTGTGTGACCTGGTCATCAGGACAAGCTGTGTGTTGTCTTCAGAAACAGAAGGAGCAGCCGCCGCCATGTAAAGAGCCAGGAGGGGAGGAGCAGGGACTGGTGGAGAAGGGGCAGAGGGAGTCCAAAGATGGGGGTCAAAGGGCAAGGGACTGGTGGAGAAGGGGCAGAGGGAGTCCAAAGATGGAGGTCAAAGGGCACTAAGTTACAGCTAGAGGTCTTTGGAGATCTCGTACACAACACAAGTGTTTGGGATTGGGATTGGGAAGATGGCTCCGTCAATAAAGCGTTGGGCATGTATGTATGAAGATCTGAGTTCAGTCCCCACTACCCATGTAAAATGCCAGGTGCAGTGGTGCATGCTGGGAGGATGGAAAGACAGGATGGTCCCTGGGGTTTGCTGGCCAGCCAGCATAACCCACTCAGTGAGTGCTAAAAGAACAATGGTGGTCAGCACTTGAGGAACAACAGCCAAGGTTGTTCTCTGGCTTCCACATGCATTTACACACACACACACACACACACACACACACACACACACACACACACACGAGTACATATTGGAGTTTCACTGAGAGCAGATCTCAGCTATGTGCACCACATACACAAAGGTACCAATGTGAGATAGTACATTAGGAATCTTTTCATGATGTATGTGGACATTAAAACTCTTTGCTGTACCTCCCAAATAACACAATTAAAAAAAGTCTTCAGCATGTGCATTTTAATGTGAACTCTTCCCCTATTCATATCAATTTGGTTAAGATAGCTTAAAAAATAAAGGGCAGATGAATTAAATAATTCAAAAGGGCAGGAATATAATACAAATTCTTCAAAGACATTCACAAGCGAAACAGCAGCGTATGCTGAGACATACAAGTCTGGTAGAGTCTGATGGGCACATACCAGAGCCAAGGTCTCTGTTGTCTCTGTTTTGGGTCTTAACCAAAGTATCTGTGGGTCAACATGTCCAGTTACTCCAAATGTAAATGACACAAGGGCCGTGAAACTGGGACAATTGATGTCTGATGACAATTGACATCACTGAAAATATTTTCAGTTGCCGGTTTCAACCTCAGCAAATTGCACAATCGGACTTTGTCATAAAATTCACTTTTTAGTTAAGAACTGTGGCTAATTTTGCCCTGGAAAGAATTTTGCATAGAGCCTATTTCCTTTAAACTGTCAGTGTGAGTCATGGAGAAGAAAAGGGCCCCGGGGATAAAAGGAAATGAAACTTCTGATGACTCCACCTGTCAAGTTTCAGAGTGCCACAGTGACCCAGTGTGAGATGGATGGAAAGACATGACTTTTCACAGAGCCTTAGCAGGAGACGGGTGTCCGTCTCTTTCAGGTCAGGAAGTTCTTTTTGATGTCTGTGAGGTTTAGGCGTCTTTGACAATGGGCATGGAGAATGCATGTTGATCAGTAGAAGCCGGAATCGCTTCCGCTCATGGTCAATCTTCATTCTCCACTTTGAAGTCTCAGAGGGAGGGCAAGAATGGAAAAGCCAGTGTGCAGAAAGATGCTTATGTTTGCTTTTCTATGGGTTGAGAACTGGCTTGAACTCTTTTTTTCTTCTCAGACATATGAAACTTTCAAGTGAAAACTTAAGCAAGAAAAACAAGTGGGGAATTTTGTTTTCTTTATAATTCTAAATGTCCCTGGCAATGCAGTGTTGTGGGGAAATATTGGGAGGAATGTCCCGAGGTAGAGTATAAGAAATAGCTGTATAAATATGCTTATAGAATACATGTGCAGATTTATATATTATATACTTTATACATTTATGACATGTATATTTACAGGAAAATAGAATACTCCTTAAATTGGGTTTGTTTTATATATAGAATTTTGTTTTTTAAAAGCACTCTCTTTGTACATTTTATGTAGCTAAGAATTCTTTCATGACAGGAATATTCACTTGGCTGGTAAGGTTGGATATTTTGCTATTTGCTTTCTTTAATTGATTTTTTGGGGGGAGAAATTGGTTACTTACTGCTGCTTGGACAGTGCTCTGAGTTGGTTCTCTGCTATGAGGTCTAATGTCATGCTTTGCAAAGGCTATTACTCAGCCTTAGTTTTAAAAATTCATAGATAACAGAGCCTTGATGTATTTGGCTAACACACTGATTTTGATGCTATAATATTTCAGAACTTAAAAAAAGTATTTCAGAACTTAGTGGCCAATATCTTTTAAATCTAAATTACTTTTTCGTGTCTATGGGTGCTTTCCCTGCATGCCTTTTTCATGCCTGAAGCCTGCGGAGGTCAGAGAAGGCGTCTGATCACATGGAACTGGAGTTACAGACAGTTGTGAGCCTCCATGTGGGTGCTAGGAATCTAATGTAGGACCTCTAGAAGAGCAGCCTGTGCTCTTAGCCCCGATCCATCTCTCCAGCCCCAGTGGCTAATGTTTTAATGTGAAAAGACTAACTTTTCTTTTTCTACTTCCTCCTTCCCTCCCTTCCTCCCTCCCTCTCTTCCTCACTCCTTTCCGTCCTAACTCCCTTCTTCCCTTTTTTCCTTCCTTCCTTCTTTCCTTCCTTCCTTCCTTCCTTCCTTCTTTCCTTCCTTCCTTTCTGCCTTCCTTCCTTTATTCCTTCCTTCCATCCTTCCTTCCTAACTTGTTGGGGCACAGTTGAATGGGCAGTTGTAAGATGAAGGAGAATTTTCATCTGTTTTACATTCGCCACAGAATGCATCGTTTTGGAAAATATTTATGATGTTTGAGGGATTTTTCTGTAACTTCTCATTTGGTTTCAGAATCTTCTCTTGTTCTGTTGGAAGGTATCAGGGTTATTACTAGTGGAAGAGAGAAAGCCTACCTTCTACACACCAATTCTGCAGAAGACTGCATTAACACCTCACCAGGCCGGTTGTCATGTTAGGTGTCATTAATGTCTAGATGAACCATTGGTTCCCTCCCATCTGCAAAGGATTTTCTACTGTGTGTGTGTGTGTGTGTGTGTGTGTGTGTGTGTGTGTGTGTGTGTGTGTGTGTATGTATGCATGTGTATGTTTTAATTTGAGCATTTTAATATTATAGCTAATCCTTAAGATGAGTGGATTCTCACATTTCCTCTCCATGTAGATAAACTTGGCTTAAGTGGTGCCATTAATCAGTTTCTGACTAGAGCATTCATCAACTCTTTTCCTTGTGCTACAATTCAATCCTACCAGTTAAAAATGTCAAAACAACCACATATAGTGATTCTCTCCTTTTTTCTGTGCCACAACCCAACTAACAGTCTACATGCAGACACATTTTTTTTTGCTACATTTTACTTTACATTCACCTGAATTCACATGTAAAGATTTCAATATAATTCAGTAATGGTGAAAGAAATAGAACTGTGGGTGTGAGTGCTGAGCTGCAGGGCCCTGAACGATGTCTCATGACACCATTACTGTCTACTCCCATTGTTCTTCAAAACCCAAGTAATGTGGAAATCCTTGGCTTCTTCCCACATGGAAGCCATTACTGGGAATGAAGTGACTGCAGCATTTGGGATATGGCCCAAATTCTTTCACTCTGCTGGTCACATTACCAGCCCAGCAAAACCCTGCAGTGGCCCCAAAGTTCTCTTGGTGGCCCCAAAGTTCTCTTAGTGGCCCCCAAATTCTTAGTTCAGAGCAGTTTTGTCATGATGTTACTAGTTACTTTTCTCTTGCTCTGATGAAGCACTACAGCCAGAAGCAACTTACAGAAGGGAGAGTTTCTCTGGGCTTACAGTTCGAGAGGGAGAGTCTAAAATGATGAGGCAAGCATGGTAGCAGGTGGTCAGAGCAGGAAGCTGAGTGCTCATGTCTTCATCCCATGCAAGAAGCAAATGCAGACTCAAAGTAGGGCAAGGCTATGAAAGCCCATTACCAGGGACACACTTCTCCCAGCAAGGCTCTACCACCTCCCCAAGCATTGTCGCCAACTGGGGACAAAATATTCAAATACCCAAACCTGTGGGGGACATTTCTCATTCAAACCACCACAGTGGTCTCCTCAGGTAGAGGAGTGAGGACACTGGAATGGTAGAAAGTGCATGCATGATGAGGTCTCTGTGGCCCTTACAGGGAAGATCATATTACTGCATTCCACCTACAGGAGCATGTCATAGGATCTAAAAACAATGGAGACACAGAAGTTTCCTGTCTCCTTGATCTCCTTGACCTTTCACCATCCACAGTTGACCTCCCCAGCAGAATGCTGCTACCGAGGCCATTGGATCCCTTTTGGGTCGGAATTGCACAATTGATCACAAGCCATAGGGTGGTCCCTTTGAAACTTCACAAGCAGATGCAGCCCCTCCCAACTTACTTTCCAAACTGGTCCCCTCAGAACTTTGAGAGTCTCAAGAGAAGAGATTTCTATGGTTAAATATTTAGTAAACACTGAATATTCCCCCCTCAAACCCCTGAATTAGCTACCCTTGGAAGGCTCAGCATGAAGGAGCCTACTTAAGTTCATTGTTTCTCAAATAATATTGGTCTGGAAAGTTCACCTTGGAATCTCAGCCTCTGCATATAAGATTACATATCTAGTGAGTGACTAGTGAGGATCATGGAATGGACTCAGGATGCTAATTGTCTAATATTCTGGCTATCAATGGATGGGCAGTAGAAGACAGTTGGGATTAAAGGCAGGGGATGGATAGCAGATTTATCATCATTTGTGGGGCTTTCAGAAGCTGAGGTCTAATAGAGAAACATCTTGTTTGAAGCAGGCTTTTAATTCCCTGGGGCTAGGTGTGAAGTCCAAGCAGATGTGTAAGCTAGCAGGGACTGCTGTGGGATGTCCTTCTGCATGCTGTGAATGTGTGTTGCTCTCACTTGTTGATAATAAAGCAGTTTTGGCCTATGGCAACACAGAATAAGGTTATACAGTTCAATCAAACTGAGGACTCAGAGGAAGAAGGGTGGAGTTGGGGCAGATGCTGTGAACTGCCCAAGAGGCAAGATGCAAAGATGTGGACCGGTAAGCCACAGGCCATGTGGTGATACATAGATTAATAGAAATGGATTAATTTAAATGTAAGAGCTAGTCAGTAATAAGCCTGAGCTATTGGCCAAGCATTTATAATTAACATAAGCCTCTGTGTGGTGATTTGGGAAGGGATTGCCAGTTATAATCTGGCAGATGGGACAGAAAGCTCTGCCTCCTTTTACAAGGGACTGGCTCATTTCTCAAGTGCCCACCCTGGTGATCAAAAGCTTTCTTCAGTTCTTTGAGGATCGAGGACCTGTTTTCTCAGCCTTTAGTGCCTCTGTGAGTGAGCTAGTTTTCTGTACAGATGCCATTCAAGGAAAGCATTTCTTTGGGAATTAGCTTTTGTCTGTTTCAGTAGAGAAATGAGACAGAAAAATACAACGAGAGAATTAGAAGAATTTCATGAGAGAAGAGTGGTTCCTGGAGTCACGTGTGCTGTTGTCCACAGGTGTGCATCATGAGAACCAGTTGGCTAACATCAGGAATGATTATTTGTTCTTTGTGGAAAATACAGAAAACCACCAAGAAACAAGATAAATTTGGCTCTATGTAATCACTTAGTTGCTTTGATACACTTCCTTCTCAGTATGTAAAGCAATCTAAAGTGAGTTCAGGCCCAGCTTTCCCACTTAATGTTAGGTCATTAGCACATCTCTGCCAATAAAAATGCACTGTGAAAGGGCTGAGAAGATGCTCAGTGGGTAAGAATGCTTTCTATGGAAGCATGAAGACCTGAGTTCAAATCTCCAGCATTCACAGAAAAAGCTGGGCATGGCTGTGTATCTGTAAACCTAAGGCTGAGATGGAGACAGGAGAATGACTGGCAGGGCTTGTTGGTTACTAGCTTAGCTCCAAGTTCAGTGAGAAACCTTGTCTCAAGGGAATAAGGGAGGGCAAGTGACGGAGCAGGACACTCAATGTCATCCTCTGGTCTTTGCTTGTGTGCAGGTATGCGTGTCTGCACACACACACACACACACACACACACACACACACCTCTTCACAAACACTTTTAGAGGCTATATCATATTCCATACTTTAGATCTACTATAATTTTTTTTAAACTGTCACTTGTATTATTCAGTTAAAGCATGCACATGTTGTTGACAAGAATTCACTCCTTGGTTCCGTCTCAAGGCCTAAGCAATGCCTTACTTAGGTTCCCAACCCACCTGGAATAGTCTGATGTCCGAGCAGTGGCAGCCACCTCCAGCCTCTGTTGCTCACATCCTGTCACACACCTCCAAGGAGGGTTTCTGGAGAGGCTGTCACTTGGGGGTTATTGATCTCATGGATAATTTAGCCTGTAGCCAGGGCAGCCGTAGTGAGAAAATTGCTGTCAAAATGGAGCATGTCCCTGGAGCACTGTCTCGTCTGTGAGTCCTCAGAGATTCACAGAGGGCACAGGGAGGGAGGTCACACTGCTGCCTGCTCAGTAAAAAAAAAGAAAGGGGAACAAATGGCCCTCGAGAAATTACCACTCTTAATTGCTGCAAAATGGACAAAGTGCTTTTTTCCCCCCCACAGAGTGATCAGCAACTGAAAACCATCCATTTAGTTTATAAATGAAGCAAAGGAAGATAGACATTCCATTTCTGAGGTAATAAGCCCAGAGCGCAGATTGCTTTCCGAGGGTTAAGGATGGGAGGCCTCTGCTGGCCTCCACACTGCTGACCCCTTCCCTCCTTTCGGCATTTACCTTTCCCTCCTCCCAAACGAATCACAGTCCTGAAAGACATAGTTTCGGAAAACAAAAGAATACAAGTCAAAGTAAACACTTATTATTTCCAACATAGTCCTATACATTTGTTTTTGTCTTCTTTTAGAAGAAAACTAAAGATTCTCACATCACTTCTTCTGGGCTTTTTGGCTAAAGATCCAATGTGAAGATTCTCACAAAATTATTCGAACCCTCCTAAGGAGTAGATTTCTTTCTTTTTTTCTTTTTATCTTTTCTTTTCTTTTTCTTTTTTATTTTTTTAAACAGAGTTTCTCTGTGCAGCTCTGGCTGTTCTGTAACTCACTCTGTAGACCAGGCTGGCCTTGAACCCAGAGATCTGCTTGCCTCTGCCTCCTGAGTGCTGGGATTATAAAGGCGGGCACACGCACTACTCCCTGGCAGATTAGTTTCTCTGCTGGTGTTTTGCGTATTGAATCATTACCCCATTGCTATCAGGATGATAAAGACAGGTTTAAAATTTTCTATATTATTCTCTAATAAAATCTGTGAACATCCACTCACATGATAGAGTACCATAGCTCTTTATGCTTTGTGCTAGAAAGAAGGCTTGATGGCTGTGAGCATTTTCTGCTCCTACAGAGGGACTGGAGCTCAGTTCACAACACCGGCAATTGGTGCCTCAAAGCCTCTTGTAGCTCCAGCTCCTGGAGATCCACTGTTCCTATGTACACACTCACCCCTGCCCCATGTACACAGAGACACACAGACACGTGCACACAATTAAAAGAGCAACCAGCTTTCTTTATTTCTTTAAAAGCCATGTGTAAATATAATGGTTTATATGCCAAATAACACTGTAACAGAATAATTTGATATCCTTTTAAACCATTGCTACTATTATTTACTATTTTATGTGTATGGGTGTTTTGGCCTGCATGTATGTCTGTGTGCCACAAGCATGCAGTGACTGTAGAGGCCAGAAGAGGCATCAGAGCCCCAGGAACTGGAGTTGCAAAAGGTGGTGAGTTGCCCTGTCTGTGCTGGGCATCAAACCCAGGTCCTCTGGAAGAGCAGCCAGTGCTCCTAACCACTGAGCCATATCTCCTTTCAATGTTTTAAAATGACTTCTATTGACACTGCCAACAGAGGATCTAGCACCGTGACAAATAATATCTCATTTAACCCCCACTTGGAACACCGCATCATCTCTTCAGCCGATCTCTTTGTCTTTTTACAGCTAGACAAAAGCCAAGGCACAGAGAAGTCAATTAACTTCCGCAAGATCACACAGCTGGTAAATCTGGAAAACCCTAAAACCTTTCATTGTTTTTGGTGTGGATTCCTTCTTCAAGTCAGGTCAATAAACATCCCTTTCTTCTGTTATTTCCAGGTCCATCTGCCCATGTGGAGATTAGGAGTGTCAATGTCAGTGATTTGTGAGAGAGCTTTTGCCCTGAGCTAAGCCTTCACTGGGGGAAGGGTATTGTGGTGTGTGACATGTTGAAAGTGTTTTTCTTAGATCAAGGCAAGAACATAAAACACCAGAAAAGTATTTTAATTGCACTGTTCTTCCTGGTACTTGCTGCTGTAGAAGGAAATTTGAAGATAATGCTGAATATAGAGATTTTTTTAAAGGTTATTTAGTACCCATTGTTGCTCAAGGCCCATGTACAAGACACAGTAGAGAAAACCATGCGTGATCATTCATTTGAGGGAGAATGTTTCCTTCTGATATGTTTCATTAATACACATTTCAGTATGTGTTTTAATTTGGAGATATGTCTTGTTTTCAGGATTGTGATTTTGATCCCTAGGTATTTGTGATACTTTTTTTTCCCCTGAAAATTGGTGTTGGCTTAGGTGGAAATAAAAAGCCAATTATGAAGGCAGCTCTTGCTGAAACTTTGCAAACATCAGCTAACTGGCTGAGGCAA
Source organism: Peromyscus eremicus (assembly GCF_949786415.1). Taxonomy (NCBI): domain Eukaryota; kingdom Metazoa; phylum Chordata; class Mammalia; order Rodentia; family Cricetidae; genus Peromyscus; species Peromyscus eremicus. Next base: position 15,116,778 of record NC_081432.1, on the reverse strand, counting down.
AGCAGGTAAACACGAGAGAAACCACAGGTCTCGACTCTATCCTGGAAAACCACAGAAGCTTGAAACTATACAAGAGTAGATGGTGGACCAGGGGCTGATCCTGCTGCGATGCAGTGTGACCTTCCACAAACCCTCTGACCTGATGGAGCTCTCTCCTACTCTTCCAACATAGCTCAGATGACAGGTAGCTTTTAAGTGAGACTGACTATCCCACGGAGCTACATTTTTACCATAGTTTGAAGTATGTACAGTAGCCTTTCTTCATGAACAAGGATGCTTGATTTTCCCCTTTCTTAGATTTCTCTTTGACAGTGAAAAAGGACATCGAGTTGTGTGAACTAAGTAACATTATCCTTTTTTAAAAACCCAAACTTGTTTATGTGTTGAATCTGTTCTCTCCATGTTACATGTGTGACCTATATGTTTTCTGACCTGTGCATACAGGCGGCGTGGGAAAGCTGGAGCCCTTGGAGGAGGACATGGGCTTTGTAGTTGAACAGCAGGGGACTCAGTCCTTGAGGGCTTCTAATTTCCACTAAGCAGCATGCATAACAGCTCATCTTATAGCGACCTCAAGGGACAGGCCTTTCCCATATCATTAGCTGCATCTCTTCTTGTAATTGAGTGTAACCTTGCTGTTTGTATCCAGAACATAGCCCCCTAGACACAGCAGTTGCAGGCAGGTGGACCTGCATAGCTCTTCTAGTTTGAAAGTCTTTCTTACCTACTGGACATTGCTCTGGTCCAGGGTAATAGCAGTAAGAGTATCCAGGTGGCACTGCCCACCCCCCACCAGAAGAAGGAGCTTACCTTGCCCCAAGGGTTGATGGAAGCTGGTGTGCAAAGACCCCAGCCTTTCCCAACTCTGTCTTTTTTTTGAAACACAATTATCTTCTTTCTTTCTTTTACATCCTGACCACAGTTTCCTCTCCTTCCTCTCCTCCCAGCACCCCCACCTCCCCTTTGCATCCCCATCTATTCCTCCTTCATTTCTATTCATAAAAGAGCAGGCCTCTCATGGATATCAACAAAACATGGCATATCAAGGTGCTATAAGACTAAGCACCTTGCCTTGTATTAAGGCTGGATGAGGCAACCTAGTATGTGGAGTAGGGTCCCAAAAGCAGGCAAAAGAACCAGAGACAGCCCCTGCTCCCACTGTTAGGAGTTCCACAAGAAGACCAAGCTACACAACTGTCACATATAGGCAGTTCCATACAGGCTCCCTGGTTGTTGGTTCAGTCTCTGTGAGCTCCTGTGAGCCCAGGTTACCAACTCTCAGTCCTTCTTCCCATGTTTTGTGAATATCATTCTGATACCAGCCTACCATTACTAACTTCCATGTCTCCTCCCACTCACACACCAGTGTTCCTTGAGTACTAAGAAGTAAGTACTAAGTAGTAAGAGTGTCCAGGCAGCACCGCCCCACCTCCCAAGAAGGAGCTTACCTTGCTCCAAGGGTTGATGGGAGCTGGTGTGCAAAGACCCCAGCACATCTCATCAAACACATCAACAAATTGCAATGCTCAGGTCTCTTCCCTCCAGGTTAGGCATCCTGGCTCATTGGCGAGCCAGCAAGGAACACACACACACACACACACACACACACACACACACACACAAACACACACACGCACACATACACACGCATATGCACACACACATGCACACTTTGTAGTTACTTTATTGAATTTCCATGTTCTCTCCTAAGTCTCAGTGATCACACAGCATCTTGAGATCCCAAGGACACTGTAAGCTACCTCACTTCTCAGCACATTTCTTTGTGTCCCACCTGTGTTGCAGATCACACTGGCTAAGTCATAGGTTCAGGACCTGTTTCCTGGCCCTACAAAAGACTGTAATTCTGAGGGAGATGGGGCAGAGGTGAACACAAAGCAGAAAGTCAACAGATGGACAGCCTTGGCACCGGGGAAGTTTTGAACATGGTTTTCTCAAAAGTGGGACAAAGGTCTGTTTGTTAGCATCGAGTTTCACAACATTTTGGACATGATTAGCTGAAATACCAAATTTCTTATCATCCCTTATTCCAGTGTGTTTGATGTGTGGCAGTCACAGCAGCACTAGCATGACCCACATGTACAGGAAGGAGTCTTTATCATCACATTCCAGGCACTCCCATAAGAAACAGTAAGAGAAAAGCAGGTTAGAATTTTGGTATTGGCGTTGCACTCAGCTCAACACCCCTAAGTGTCCTCAAGCATGGGTCTGACCTAGGACCACTCCAACAGCTGCTTAGGGGGCTTTAATTTGATCACTGATGGCACAGAACTGATGCATCCTAATGCCCCTTTTAATTAGTACCTTCTGTATATGTCTCCCATTCCAGAAAAGGGAATGGAAGACTGGAAGAGCCAGAGGATGGGGAAGCATTGTCTTTTGGACACAGCAGGACTACTGCCCTCCGGAACTCACAGCAGCTGTGGCTGCCAGCACAAGACCTGCACAAGATGGAGCCATCCACATTCCAGCATGGAGTGGGTGGGGCTTGTGATCCCACCCCTGGCTGAAGCGCTTTTGGCAGTTGATGGCTGCTGGGGCAGTGAGAGTCAGGTTTTTTCCATGGTGTGGCTCTCTGTAGGTTGACCAATGGCCCCATACCCATGTGCTGGATTCAGTGAATTATTAGAAAAAAAATCCAAGATATGAAGTTGATGGGGAGATGTGGTGAAAAGTGATCTGGGAAGAGGAAGAAGGAGAGTGAAGGGTGGATATGGGATCAGAGTACATTGTATATGTTATAAAATGTCTCAAAGAATAAAGTTAAAAAACAAACAAACAAACCAAAGCAACAAACTTGAAAATAACGTTCACGTTGATCCTTGCAGACACTCAAAAGGAAAACAAAGGCAGCGGTCTTCATTACTGCTTCATACAGCAAAGAATTATCTCAACATTTAAATGAAAATTTAACTGCATTGGTTAAAACAGCAACAACCTAACCAATATGTTTAGTACTTCATTAACCAGGAAATTGAACTAAGAAATCTGATAAATTGATATTTTCATTGAACTAATTCATCACTTAGTTCCTTTAAGGAAACTTTTTTTAAATTTAAATCTTAAATAACAGAATAGTCAGGACATTAAAGTCACCAACCATCTTTTCTGAAGTCTCTCATCAACTTGCCTGGAAGGCAAATATCCCCAAAGCTGTGGGAAGTGAAATTGGAAAAGAAACTTCAGGTTCCTCCATGGACGGCAAGAGCATGAAGGAAGATTTCTATTCTGGGGCTGTTGCGAGTCTTTGAAGGTTTTTAGGGAGAGAGCAACTTGTTCTGAACCGTAGGAGATTAACCGTAGGTGTCTGGAATGCATTGGATGGGAGAAACAGCCACTCGGAATTTACTGTGTGGTCCAGGTGAGCATCATTAGTGAGCATGTGAACAAGAATGGCGAGAGTGGAGAGGGGTCAGTGCATCAGGAAACACCCCTTGCCTGATGGGGTGATGCTGGCTGCCTACTGAGATGTCTTTATCATTCTCTGCTCTATTTTTCTGAGATAGGGTCTCTGTAGAACCTGGAGCTGGCTAGGCTGGCTTGGCCAGTGTGGTGTTTTGAGTTAGAATGGCCACCATAGGCTAATATAATATATTTGAATGCTTAGTTACCAGGGAATGACACTATCCGAAAGGATTAGAAGGAGTAAGAGGCGTGGCCTTGTTGGAGGAAGCATGCCACTGGGGGTGGGCTTTGAGGTTTCAGAAGCTCCAGCCAGAGAGAGCCAGTCTGTCTCTTTCTGACTATGAATTATGATATAGCATGTCAGCTACCTCTCCAGCACCTGCCTGTGTGCCACCACGCTCCCTGTCATGGTAATAGTCGACTGAACCCCTGAAACTGTAAGCCAGCCCCCAGTTAAATGCTTTCCTTTTACGAATTGCCGTGGTCGTGGTGTCTCTTTAAAAATAAAACTAGTGACTATGACAGCCATGAAACCTTAAGGATCTTCTTGTCTCTGCTCCCGCATCACTGGAATTACAGGAGCATGCCATAGCACCAGGCTTTCTATGTGGGTGCTGAATAGCATGAATCTTAAAAAGTTCTTATTAATAAAATCAAACCTGAGGCCAGTTATTGGGGTGAAATGCTGGAAGATCAGAGAGACAGAACAAGCCACAGCTTCCTCACCTGGCCAATTCCTCAGGTGGTCCTGTTTTCTCAGACTGGAAGCCTCTGTGTCCTCATATCTGAATGACTCTCAGCTGAACTGTGCTGCTAGAAGCCTGGAAGCTTAATCAGGCCAAATGCTTAACCAGCCAAATGCCTCTAGTTCCTGGTCCTCACGCCTTATAAACCTTTCTGCTTTCTACCACCACTCCCTGGGACTAAAGGCTCACTTTCTGGGATTAAAGGTGTGAGTCACCATGCCTGGCTGTTTCCAGTGTGGCCTTGAACTCACAGAGATCCAGAGGGATTTCTGTCTCTGGAATGCTAGGATTAAAGGCGTGCATGCCACCATTTTCTAGCCTTTGTATCTAGTGGCTGTTCTGTCTCTGACCCCAGATAAGTTTATTAGGGTGCACAATATTTTGGGGAACACATTACCACCACAGTGCTGGGAACCCCAACTCAGTCCTTGAGGGTGCGTGGCAAGCACTTTGCTAACTGAGCTGGCTTCCTAGCCCCCCAAAGGATGAATTACTTTAACCACACAGAAGTACAGAAAGTGCCAGCCACGTAGACTAAATTTGCTTAAATTTTCTTTAAGGGATCTCATCCATCTAAAGCCAACTCAATGATCTCAAGTTCTGCTTGCTTTTGCAAAATGGTCAGGAAATTATTTCATGACTCTTATTTTATTGACAAGACACAGATTAAACAGTGTGCTGAAATGTTTCCAAGTGGTCCCAGAGTGGATGCTTGCCTAGCCCTTATATCACACCAGGCAGTTTTTTTGGGAAAAAAAAAAACAACCCAGAAGCCTAGAAATGGATAATTATTTCAACTTTTAAAAATGGAAAAATTTGGATTTTAGAGTCTAAAACTATTAGCTTGATGTAGATCTAGACACGCAAATTGATTATTAAATAGTTTCTGAACAGTTATAAAAGGATTCAATAAAGGTTAACATTGCTTTGTGAGTCCAAATTTTCAGAATTCTGGCTCTCCAGAGCCTTCTTGGTGTCATTTTATGCCTGAGATCACTGCATAGAATGCAGGGTTACTTCCTTAGCTCTGACTGTAAAACTCACTGTTGGGCAGGCACCAAGGAGCTGTTTCCGTCTATTCTTGTAGAAATGAATATCATGTAGGAGTCCACATTCTTGATAATATTCCTGCTAGGCTTGCACAGGACCCTGGCGTAGCTCATGGGACCAGCAAACACTCATCTGTAACGGGGGTAAAGTCAGGAGTAGAAGATGCATGTGTGTTTGCATTTGTAGGTAACAAAAGACATTTTTGTCAGTGAGGACAAATCAGGCCAATGGCTCAGTGGGTAAAGGTGCCTGCCCCCAAGCCTAACAACCTGATTTCAATTCCCAGGGACCCACATGGTAGAAAGGGAGAACTGACTCCTGGCAAATTGTCCTCTGACCTCCACATTGGTGCTGTGAAGTGCATACCTTATCCCTCCCCAAATAAGTAAGTAAACAGAATACAAATTAAAACAAAAAGAACAAATCATGAATTATAAGAAAACATACATGCACACATGCATACTGGACACAAAATTAATTTAGATGCTAGATGGGAAAGATGTTTGACCACAAGTTCTACGAAAAACTCTATCTAAATTTAGTGTGATTTCTATTGATGGAAGTATAATTCCTCAATCAAGGGATAATCAACTCCCATTTGTCTTTGTAGGTTTCATCCTGGCTACAAGCTTTATTCAAAATTTCAGCAAGTTGAAATATGCCAGGTGAGTGAGCCAGCACTCAGAAGGAGTGGAAAGCCATATGGTTTGGCAATGGCTGGAGAATCTGGAGATATGTGGTCAGAATAAGTAAGGGGAGCCTGTAGGGAGGAGAATGGGGTTCTAGAATAAGACTGTGTAACGGACACACAACCTGGCAGCTGAAAATGCAAGCCACATGGGATTTAAATATTCCAGTAGCCATACTGAACAAAGTAAAACAAAAAGCCAGATGAACTTTTATAGTGAAATCTATCCAGTTTAATACATGCAACACATTTCATTTTGTAAACACTAAAACATGAACGAGGTGTTTTGTACCCTCTGTGGTTGTAAAAGCATTCTAGGTCTCGTGTGTACAGACCCGATGCTTCAACTCTGGGAGCCACATTCTGCATAATCAGCAGCCAGCTACCATTCTATTGGGAAGTGTCACTGGCTGTTGTCACCCAGAAAGTAAATGTGTCCTTTTCTGAAGAGCTGTCATAGAAAGGATGGCACTGAAGGATGAAAGCAGAGGGTTTTTAAAACAGATTGGAGTTAATTTTCTCCATGTTTACTTGGGTAAGAAACAAATGTCTCAGAATGTGACACTGAACTTCATTGTACTGGATTTCCTGAAGCAAAGACTGGGTGACCCTCACTGGAGGAAGTGGGCGGAGGAGATTCCCGTAGTGGGCAGAAGAACTTAAAATACGAGCCTCCCAGTTTATATAATGAATATATACAAACCAGCAACTCATTCATTGTGGAGCAAGCTTGTTAGAATCCCAAGTTCAAGAGAAAGCTCAAAAGGCCATGTGCTCATCACCCCAGTAGGAACGCTGAAATAAATTCACAAACGGATGCAGAATGGTCAGTGGTGTCCAAGGAGTTGAAGACAGCAATACACCAAACCAACAGACACTGCATTCCTCTTCGCTTTCTGTTAGGTTTCTTCTACAGAGATGTAAAATAGCCTCATTCACAAAGAAGGACAGAACCTAGACTGAACGGTTATCCATAGCAATCATTAACTGCCACAACTTTTCTTATCGACAGTGTGGGGGTGACGGCAGCCTGATTGGGGTGATGTCAGGCTGCAGAGTGTCTGCCTATGCCTGCACTGTGGTGAAAATGTGGGGATTAATCAAGAAAGCCCGGATGAACCATATCCTCACGCAGATGAAGAGTTCCTGGGACTATGAGTTCTCCCAGGTCACAAGGGCCAGCAGGTGTAGAGGGAATGGGCATGCAGCCGTTCTAAAGTATAGGGCAGCATGATGAGCAGAAAACAAGTTAGGGTGTTTCACTAAAAGCGGGAAATTCAAATTGGTGGGGAGGATACATCTTGACCCCTCTTTACCGGTTATAGTCAAGAAGATGTCGAAACATATAGGATCTCACTAACAACACTTATGTAGAAATCATTGCTGCGATATCCTTGTTAGGGTCCGAGGAACTTCATTTGTGGTCATGTTTACCCTGAGATGTTGTAGCACCTCTGGATGCCCTGGTTTGAACGCCAAGTTGTGTCAGCTCTCCCTTGTTGGGACACACTTTGCTGTAACTTTATTGAAAGTTTGTAGGGGAGGACAGGACCTCTGCAGACATCCGGGGACAAGGAGTGTGTATTCCTCATTAGTTCTGTAACTGTGTCTTTTAATGGGGTTTTAAAATGCACCCAGGGAAGCCATTTTAAAGATGGATTTGGTTTCTGAATCTTACTCTTATATTTGAAGTCTTGCAATGGAGTGCAGAAAAGGGACTGAAATGTGTGTCTAATGAAGATGAGGCCTTTTTACTTCTGAGTCTAATTCTGCCTTTGTAGCACGGTGGCATTGATGATGGGCAAATGATACCACCTTGTGCTCTTTCTCACATGGGAACAAATGGTACCACCTTGGTCTCTCTCTCACATGGGAATACTTCCCCTAAGAAGGGTTTACACAGCCCCAAACCAAACACAATACAGCACTGGCTTTGCAGAACCCCCAGAGTGTAATGTTTTGTGCAGTGGGAAGTGCTGCTGGCCTTTGTTGCAATTTTCAGGGCAGTCTGAGTCCTCACCCACACGCTCCACATCTCTGCTTGTACTTGCTGAATTTTGCACACCACTTTCAGTTCTGTTTTATGGTTAGCAGTTCAGTTTGAAGTACTCTCCTTCCCCTCTTAGGTGAGCTAACCGGCTCCTCAGGAGGTGACCACTCTGCTCCTTGTTAGTTACAGGGTACCCACAATGTCTCATTCCTTTGCATTGGATTTGCCGTGAAGTCCAGATTCCTTTCTTAAAGTGAGCCATTTTGTCTTCCTCTTTGCCCTCCTGTTTTCCAGGCATATCTTCTCATTTGGGTCTCCTAATGCTACAAGCTGAAAAAAAAAATAAAGTAGGATTTCAGCTGATTATGACAAAGTTAATACCTGGAGGAAGCCAACGGCCTTCCAGAGGTCAAGCTGAGGCTCAAGGAGCCTTGGTGATATTTGGCTTTTGATTATCAGCTGTTTCCTGCTGAGTTTCTTGTGTGCTATTGTAACTTTTCCATCATTTATTGGGCACCATTTCCCCTCTACTAAAGGAATATTTAGATAACCTGCGCTGACAGCTATGCACAGCCAGAACCCCAGTTCAAGCCTCCCTGTAATTATCGTCATTGGCAGCATCCGGCCAGGTCCATCCCCAGATGGAGGAAAGTACCTTATCAGAGATACCTCTGTACTCTCTAAGAACAGACTTAAGCACCCAGACTAACCGTTTGAGAAGGCCTGGCGGATGTGCCAATTAAGTTTAACTACCTCCTTTCCCAAATCTTACCTCTAGTTCCAGATCTCCCTTTAATTATCATCAGAGGCATCTAGCTGTACACAGGTTGCCTAGCGACTGAGCACACTTTCCCCCACCCTGCAGAAAAATGGCAGATAGCTTGAACAGATAGGAGCCACAGGAAAAAAGAGGGCAGTTTTATTTTCTCCCATTGACCTAGCAACTTATAGATTCTTAACATTTTCTACCCATAACATTTAAGACTATAGTTGAGCACATAAGATCCCTCTTCTTAGATATTACCCAAATTTAGCCTTTAGTTAATTCATTTCCCCATTAGTCACTTCCCTTTTGGGTTGCAAATGATAGTTAACAATTACTGCCCCTCTATGTGATTCTTATCACCCCTCCATTTGATCCTGGAAGCCTGGCTTTGCACTGCCAAGGGATTACCGTTTATGAGTGTATATATACAGGGACACCCAGGGCACAGGAGGATGAAGAAGAAGATTTGGAAGAATAAATGACTGGACTAAGAGCTTGGTGTGCTGAGATTCTGTTTCCTGAAAATAGTCCTCGCCATTCGTAGTTCTCTCTCCTGAGCCCCTGGGATGTATAATATTAAGGCTGGTTCCCTCTAATATTATACAAGATCCTTAGACAAGTGCTTTCTTATTGTAGCAATTTTGTACTGGAATATTCTTCCTTGTTCTTTGGATGTCTGTTTCTCTGTGTTTCTGTCTTAGTTTAAAATGTACATTCTCCAGGGAAGTGTCCCCGAATCATCTACTTTATGTGACCCGTTTATGTTTTATCCTGTTTTTACTCAGCCCTTATATTTTCTATGGTTTGTTTTAAATATGTTTTATATTTTATGAGTAAATCATCTGTATCTATATAGAGTTTTTTTTTAAAGCCTGATTCCTACCTCCTTATTGCCCATTCCATATTTCTCTCTGTTCCAATAGCAACTACTGCCTGGAGATGCCAGACTTAGCTTAGTATAGTGAAGATACAAGCAGGATGCAGGATACAGAGAGTTTTAAATTAACTAAAGGTTCACAATAAAGTTGAGGAGAAGTCAGTGAGATTTCCAATGTAACTTCCCTTCCTCAATGCACCGGCAACTTCCTAGTCTATCAGTGTCTCCCACCAGAGTGGCTCATTTGTGACAGTTAATGAACCTACATTTGGCATGCCATTATCACCCTAGTGTGCATAACGGCTCACTCTTGGTGTACGTTCTGTGGCTTTTGGCAAATATTCAATGACATGTATCAATCATTCTAGAACCACAGGGAATCATTTTATTGCCCTAAAACTTCTCTAGGTCTTTTCTGTATTACAAAAGGGAAAATTTAAAATTTCTACCAGTAACTGAAAATTTCCATTGAGGTAAATAAGTAATTGAGTGAGTGAATGAATATGTGACTCTTATAATGTGGTTATAAGGCCACTGTATAATGTGGTTCGCTCAGACAAGGCTGATTCCATGATGTGTAGATATTGAGACAGTTTTTGTGACTTGTCTTCTGAATGAATGTCTGATTAGAAAGCCTACATAGAAGGAAGTGTCCACTGTGAGAGAAGACACAGTTTCCATCATGGTGTATATAATTCTGAGGTGTTTCCTGCCCTCTTCTTTTGCAGTGGAATCAACTTCTGTGCAAGGCAATGTGAAAGCTGTCTAGTCTAGCTACACAATTGTGTGACTAGAAGTGGGGGAGTCACCCACTGTGGACTGGGCATACAAAATAAGGAATGAACAAGTTTTGGCACAAAGATCATGGAGACAGTCCCCAGTCTTTCCAATTAAAATCTTTTGGTTAAATTAAGTCAAATATATTAAAACATGTCAATAGAGCATCAATCTATTTAAAGCATCTGTCAAACTTGTGCTGGTTGTAAGGGATTCAGGAACAGATAAAAGAACCTTTTATTATGGCTCCCTGGTCTGATGGAATGATTGACACGCATGTAGTTAATAGGCAGTGTACTTTTGAAAATACTTCATCTACTGACCATGTGGAAAAACACCATGAGCTGGCCCAAGAAGTTCCTGGCCCAAGCAGGCTCTTTATATGGTGTGGATATACTACCAAGATTTCCATTCATTTAGAGTTTTCCATTCATTTAGAGTAGAGAGCTTTCCTGTCTGTGAATAAAGTTTAGTAGCATCACTACTGGATACTCAATGTTTGTGTGAACACAAATACGCTACAGCTCTTCAAGTATGCAGGTATCTAAGAGGGGCATTAAAATGGCTAACAGTTAGAAAAATGGCTGGAAACCATGAGAAATGATACAGAACAACTGAGCCATTAGAACAGATGTCAGACAGTAGAAATGAAGTGAACGTCTGTGGTGATGAAGTGTAACAGATGAAATGAAGTGAGAAAGACGTAAGAACAAGACACAAAGGATTACATCAACAGAGGCACCAGCTGGGAGCATCTTTGACCGAAGGAACAGCACAAAATAGTAAAAACATACTTCAGTTCGAGCCAGGTAGTAAATTCTATTTTAAAAGTAGTGCTTTTTCAGGCTGAGGTAACTTTTGGTTTGACATGTCCCTAATAGCTAAAAGATGACAGTGCTAAATATTATTATTTTTCTAACACTACCAAGCTGTGGGTACAAAAGTTTTGACTAAGTAGTTAATATATACTTTCACGGATTTGTATTTAGTCATAGATAACCTGTTTTTCTAGTGTTTGCTGAAGCTACTTACTGGAAAATGAATAGGTAACATTTATTTAGGTTGTTTAAGAACATCATGTTATTTTAAGTAGAAATATAGACATTTCTATTAATTTTTTGAAAATATATTAAGTTATAACCTGTAAATTAATGTGTAGACACTGAATCTAAAGGTAAATTTATGTCAAGATAACCTGACACTTGTGATTGGAGCCCTAAATTGAGTGATTAGTTATGGCTTGGGTTATTATAGTAACTGTTTGAGAGAAATGAAGAGGATTTGGAGTCTAAATGCTACATTTTTTTTTCAGGTGAATTAGACGAAAACAGTGATCAATTTCTATTTAAATTTACATGACTGTTGATAGAATTCTGGCTTGCGGTTTCACGCTCTTGCTCTAACTCATTACGGGCACATAGACATGCCTTTCCTCATGCTTTAGGCATCTTTTAGTTCTTGCACTAGCCATGGCAATACTATGCTGGTCTAAGAAACCACACCAAGATTTAAAAAAAAAAAAAAAAAAGCCCTAGTGGTTTGAATCGTGTTTATATTTACTTCTCACTCACCATGCATCTCCAAAAGACGCCAGCAGGGGGCTCTACTTACCTCTCGACCTGGTCAATAGGAGCTCCATGGACAGACAGCTTCAGTGGCAGTTCACATTGACCACAACAGCTGTTGCCCATAGTTGGCCTGGATGCTTCCATTTATGTGGAAGCCAGAAGGCAGGCAGATGAATCCAGCTGGGAGGCTGTGAAGATTATTCATTGGTAAGAAAAAATAAATGTCTGATTTATGTAGAGTGGTAGTGCATATATATATAATATTATGACATATATTTATTATATTTATATATAATATGATAATTATATAAATATAATTAAAATTTGTGGCTCCTTTAATATTGTGAGATGTTTTATCAGGAATTATTTTTCTTCATTTTAGGAAGCCTAAAGATGGCCTCACCTCAGAGTGAGGACAGAATCACAGACTCGTTCCAAACATGTGCACGTAGCTGCCAGGTGCTTCAATGATGGAGATGGAATCAAATTGTTAAGGTGGGGTCGGGTTGAGGGAAGACATTATCTCACTGATGGGACATTTGATTAAATTTGATTTAAACTCTTCAAGTTACTGCTTTGAACACTTGAGAACGCTCTAGACAGCCAGGAAAGGTAATTATCCTAGTCAGCGTGAGACATTGTACAGCCTGCCCTTTAAAAGGGTTTCTTTGCCATATTTGGTTTATCTAATTACACTGTAAAGGCAAACTGGAACTTGTTTTGGGTGTCCATTACCAGGCTTTATGTAGGCACACCTAGGAAAGGGCTTATTGTTGCTTTGTAGCTTTCCATGGTTAAAACTATGTAACCATTTAACCAGTTTTTTTCTTAAAGTAGGTGCAAAGAACTGATGAGTCTGGGGAGGAAGGATGGCGTTTCTCAGAGCGCTCACACTCAGGCGAGAGTAGTAGCACACTAATTCTGCAAGTAAATAGTGATAGAGACAGCCCTGTTATTGCCCTCAGAGGATTTGTGAAATGGACGCTTTAATTCTGGAGACATCTTTTAACTTTCTCGCTCATTAAGCACCCTGTTCCCCAGAAGACAGGAGACGTTCAGTTCCTGAGAACTATGTATGTCTACATGGAGATGAGATATCTGTTGCTTTTAGCAGACTGATGTCTTAGTGAGACTTACGTGCTGTGTAGACTCTTATTTTAAGATGGCGCTAGCTTGATAAGATCATTTGACGTGGCATTAAGTTTTATTCTCCCGGTAAGTTGTAATTAACACATATTCGTGTTTGCTTTCCTTTCATCTTCTCTCATCTTTGCTGAGCACAATGTCTTCCTTTGTTCTGCACAAGGAATAAGTGATTTCTTGTTGGGCTGTGGGTAGATGGTCCTTGTCTGAGCTCCATGACATGTTGCTAATCACTTTTTCTTAGAACTGTTGCATATCAGATGCAAATGTTCTGAGTGTTTCAACGTGTAGTATATCTTTCTAATCTCTGAGATGTGTATGTTTTGGAAAGGAAGAGTTCTTTATATTGACCAATCATTTAGGCACCTTGTATGCAATCATTTTCTTTATATCTGTATTGTACTGTGTTTAGGGGTGATGGTGGTACTTGGGACTGAATCCAGCAACTCGGGCATGCTAAGCATATATCCTACCACTTAAGTAACAGCACCTATGGATTTCAAATAGACATCCCATGATATAGACTTTGATATGTTATCACCTTCTCTTACTTATTTTAATTTGGCTTAAAGTTTTGTGATAATATTTTAAGACACATTGAATGTGCTATTTTATTGTTCTACATGGGGCATGAATAACTTTAATAGTTGTTTAAACATTTAATAAAGTACAACAAGCCCCCACATCTGTAATTGCAGTTTTTGGAAGACCAGTGGTTCGTGAAGCAATTTGCACTTCAGCCATCAATCAGGAAGATTCCTCGTTTAATTCTAGGGACTGTAGAAACAGATGATGGCTTGACCCAGAGACTCCAGTGCAGCCCATTTACCACTTCCATCTACATACATGATTAAAAGCCTCATCAATCTCCAAGGCATTGCAGAGAAAAGTTTTAAAACCCCAGGACCTCATGCATGAAATTCTTGAATATTTTCAGCCTCATATATTTTAGTTTTGTAGAGAATATTAATGTGGCACTACAGAGGAACTCCAAATTGGAAGGAACACGGAAACCTTTCCAGCAATTTTTATTTAAATTGTAGTTCCTTATGCTTGTAAAGTTTTAGTTTTTTTTTTTTCCTGGTCGATAGCAGTATTGTCTCGCCATTTGGAACAGGAATTGGTACATGGGCAAAGACATAAAGGGAAGGTCTGAGGGAAATGGGATGGGATGTTAAGCTGGGGTTTTCCTCGTAGTTCAGACATGACTTAACACTCCAGTCATCCCAGACGTTCTCCCCACTTTATCTGGCTGTCTGATACAGGTTTTAGGAATCAACTTTAGGTGCTTCTTCAGAAAGTCTTATGAAACTTTCATGACTGGTTTGCTGTTTGTAATTACATTAAACCATTAAAACAAAATCATTTTGTGCTGCCCCCAAACTTTCACAGCTCATCTCACTTAGATTGTAATGGCTTACTTCCTTGGTATATGCTTCCTTAGGCAAAAAGAGCATCCTACTCACCAATGCCAAGTCCTTGGTTGTTAGGACAATTATTCAGTGAAGGATTGTTGTGCAGCCTAGAGGAATGGACTAGCTGCCTGTGCTGGGCTGCAGTGCATTCTGGGTGCTGTAACCACTAAAAGTGGTGGATGCACTGAAGAAAGAAAATATGGCTGGAGAGTCATTTGAGAACAGTTGGAAAGGAGTTTTTCCTCATTGTGAATTCATATATGGAACAGTGGAAACTATTATTAACCAAAAGTCAGCATTTCTGAGATCCAGTTCTCTTTGTCAATGGCTTCTGTGTCTGTGTGATGTTGGACAAGGCTTCTAGTCACTTTGACAAACAGCTTCCATTTTTATTAAAAGCAAACCCTTCATTCAACTCCCAGCCTTTCTTAGGGTGCTCCTCCTCCTTCTCCTCTTCCTCCTCATTATTATTATTACTGCATAAAAGGCAACTTGTGACATACAGGCAATGTGAGATACCATGTATGGTGGTTTGAATAAGAATGGTCCCCATAGACTCATATATTTCAATGTTTAGTTACCAGGAAGTAGTACTATTGGAGAATAATTAGGAAGTATGACCTTGTTGAAGGAAGTGTGTCACTGGGGGTGGGCTTTGAGGTTCCAAAACCCATGCCAGGCCCAGTGTCTCTCTCTGCCTACAGATTAGGATATTTCTCTCAGCTTTTACTCCAACACCTGTTTGCATGCCCTCATAGTCCCTGCCATGATGATAATGAACTAACTCTAAAACTATAAGCAAGCCCCCAGTTAAATACTTCCTTTCATAAGAGTTACCTTGGTCATAGTGTCTTTTCACAGCAATAGAACAGTGACTAAGATACCATGAAAAACCAAACTTTTGAATTATAGGCATAGATAAGAGAGAAGAATCCCAAGTCAATGGCATAGACCAGATCTTCAACAAGACCATAGAAGAAAAACTTCTCCAAACTAAGTTAAGACATATACATACAAATATAAGAAGAACACAAACTACCAAGTAGAAAAGACCAGAAAATAAAATCCCTATGGTATATCAAGGTTCAAACACTAAGTATATATAGTAAAGAAAATTTGTTGGAAGATGCGAGAAAAATATGCAAGTCACATATAAATGAAAACTCATCATAATAACAGCCAATTTCTCAATGGAAATGTTGAAAGCCATAAGAGCTTGGAACAATGCAGTCCAAGTTCTAAAATGCTAGGATGCCCAGCCTAGACTAATATATCCAGAAAAACTATCCACCATCATTGAAAGAGAATGAAAATATTTTCATAATACAAACAACCAAAGATTTTCTATCCAACAAACCAAATGTGAAGAAAATACAGAAACCAATATTTCAGATTGAAGACTGGAATGAGAATAACAGAGAGACCATGGATATCATAAACAACACCAAAAATCAATAACAATGACCACAATGACCACACACATTTTAATAACTTTGAATATCAGTGGCCTCAATTATCCAATCAAAAGGCACAAGCTTATAGAATGGATAACGAATCCAAATATACTTATCTTTGTCTACAAGAAACACATCAGAGCTTTGAAGATAGGCATTGTCTTTGAATAAAAGGAAGGACAGCAATACTCCAATCAAATGGGATCAGGAAGCAAGCAGGCATTTCTATCCTAGTATCTGAAGAATAGACTTCAAACTAAAATAAGAGATGAAGAGGAACACTTCATTCTAAACAGTTAACCAGAGACATCACTATCCTAAACATACATGTTGTGAACTCTGGGGCATCCAATTTTATTAAAAATCTACTACTGGATATAAAGACACAGGTTAACATCAGTGTATTATGAGTTGATTTCAATACCCACTTTCTTCAATAAACAGGTTATATGGACAAAAAACAAACAGAAATATCCAAATTGATACCATACATCAAATGTACTTAAATTATGGATACAGAATCTTCTACCCAAATGCTAAAGAATATACATTCTGCTCAGAAGCACAGGGAAGCTTTTCTAAAATAGATCACGTCCTGGGACACACGACAAATTTTTACAAGTTCAGAAACATTGAAATCACTCCTTACCTGACCTATCTGACCACAGTGCAATGAAACTTAAAACTGATAGCACAAAACACTACGCAAACTCATGTAGATTAAGCAACTCATTACTGAATGATGAATGAGCCAAAAGAAGAAATCAAGAAAGCAACAAAAAAACCTCCTGGAACTAAATGAAAATGAAAACAAAACCCAACAAAACCTCTGGGACACACTCAAAGCATGATGGAAAATTACAGCTCTGAGTGCCTACATTAAAATATCAGAAAGAGCACACATAAACAGCATAAGGATGAAACTCAAAAAACTGGAAACACAAGAACAAACTAAAACCAGAGCCAGATAGAAACAATGAAAACCAGAGCAGAAATCAACAAAACAGGAACAACAACAACAACAACAACAACAAAAACAAAACAATACAAAGAAACAACAAATCTAAGAGCTGGTTCTTTGAGGAGATAAAATTGACAGACCCTTGACTCAAGTAATGAAAATAAAGAGAAGACCCAAATTAATAGAATCAGAAATGAACAGAGAAACATTACAAGAGACACCAAAGAAATTCAAAATATTATAAGGGAATATAAAAAAGGTACTCTACTATGCTGTGGAATATTTGTTTAATGATGCAAAGATGTGTTGCATTCTTTTATGTTGCCTTTGTTGAACTCTGTAAACCTGTGTTACTTTGCCTGTCTAAAACACCTGATCGGTCTAATAAAGAGCTGCACGGCCAATAGCTAGGCAGGAGAGGGATAAGCAGGGCTGCCAGGCAGAGAGAGAATAAATAGGGGAAGAAGAAGAGGGAGGAATAAGAAAAAGGAGTAGGAGAGGAGGACACCAGGGGCCAGCCACCCAGCCACACAACCAGTCACAGGGTAATAAGTACAGAAAGATATATAGAATAGACAAAGGTAAAAGCCCAGAGGCAAAAGGTAAACTGGGTAATTTAAGAAAAGCTGGCTAAAAATAAGCCAAGCTAAGGCTGGGCATTCAAAGAAAGAATAAGACTCTGTGTATTTACTGGGAAGGTGGGTTGTGGGCCCTCAAAGAGCAAAGAGTAAAACATACAAACAAAAACTCAACTATACTATTAACATGGAAAACTTAAAAGAAATGGATGACTCTCTAGATTTGTAGACTCAGTTGAATGACCAAAATTCAAGCAAGAAGAATTCAACAGCCTAAAGAGACCCATAACAAATGTGGAGACTGGACAGTAATAAAAAGCCTTCTAGCTAAAAACAAAGTCCAGGGACAGATGGACTCACAGCAGAATTCTACCAGACATTCAGAGATTTATAGCCAATACTTCTGAAATGTATTCAAAAGAGTCAAAACAGAAGGAGGACCTCCAAACTTCTACAAAGATATATCACTTTAATACCCAATCCAGGTAAAGCCACAGCAACAACAATATCAAAAGAAAACTAGAGGCCAATGTCCCTGATGAACATAGACTCAAAAACACTTAGTAACATACCTGCAAACAGAATACAGACATATATCTCTATTGGGGGAGCAGTAGAGGGGGATAGAGGATACAAGTGATCTTATCGAAATAAGAAAGGGGAGGAGGGTGGTAAATATTGAAGAAGAAAGAGGATAAAATAATAGGGATATTTGAAAAATCATTGGAAATCATAGTGTTAACTATTTGTCTAAAAAATGTACCCCAAACACAGGTGAGTCTGTAGTTGGAGTTTTCCTGGTCCCACCCAGCTCACAGCTGCTCAGATCCAAATAAACACACAGATGCAGCCAGGTGGTGGTGGCGCACGCCTTTAATCCTAGCACTCGGGAGGCAGAGCCAGGCAGATCTCTGTGAGTTTGAGGCCAGCCTGGGCTACCAAGTGAGTTCCAGGAAAGGCGCAAAGCTACACAGAGAAACCCGGTCTCGAAAAACCAAAAAACAAAACAAAACAAAACAAAAACCACAGATGCTTATATTAATTAAAACTGTTTGGCCTAATGGCTCAGGCTTCCTGCTAGCTAGATCTTACACTTAAATTAACCCATAATTCTTATTTATATTTAGCCACGTGGCTTGGTACCTTTTCCTAGTTCTGCCTTCACATTTTGCTTCTCTTAGCAGCAGCGGCAGCGGCTGGCAGCGCCTCCTGACTCGGCCTTCCACTTCATAGAAACCTACTCTCTGCTTATCCTGCCTATACTACACTTCCTGCCTGGCTACTGGCCAATCAGTGTTTTATTTATCAATCAATCAGAGCAACACATTCACAGCATACAGAAAGACAGCCCCAGCATAAGTCTGTATATAAATATTCATATATAGTTTAATGAAAATTTCTTATCTAGGTTGATGGTATTCACTCCAAGAGTCAAAGCCTAGTCAACAAAAACCCTAATACCAGACACAAGGAGTCCCCTTCTGAGCTGTTTTTTTAGGGTGTCCAAGAGGCTCCCAAAGTAGTATAGGCTGTTGCTATTGCCCTTGGTTGTCCCCAACACCCAAGGTGGAGGGGAAGTCTCTGTTGCCAAAGACACCATGAACTTCAGAAACAGGGCTCAGAGACCCCTGATTTGAAACTGACCTGAATGTCTCCTCACTGAGGACTGGCTTTCATGGTACCAGAAGGTCACATGAAAGTTTCCACAGAAGGGAAGCAACAATCCTACCCAGCTATGAAGCCTATGAACCACATCATCAACCAGCATAGCATGCATACTTTGATGGTAACGAACAGCTCCATAGTTGGACTTGAGACCCACTCAACGAGAGGAATACCATGCCTATTACTGGAAACCTAGCCAACTCCCCAGCACTTGTGAAGTCGTGCACATTGGAGGAGAATCTACAATCACCATTTTACTAGACCAGCATAATCCCCAACTACACTCTAAATATTTGCCCTTATACCTGAAGATATGGTATAGTCCTCACACATAAAGATAAACCACTCATTACAACAAATGGAGACTAATACAGAAAACCATATCTAATCAAAATGCAGAGATGTGAAGCTCAGTCCCTGGGGATACATCTAAGGCTCAGGGAACATTTTGGAAGTGGGGGCAGAAAGATTTTAATAGCCAGAGGATCAGGGAGTCGGATATGAGTCTGTCTCCTAGTAATGTCAGAAGCTACACCCATGAAGTCTCAACAAAATGACTGCTCAAACATGAACTGAGCTGTGAAGACACCACCAGACATGCCAAAGTGGACAATGGAAAGACCGTAAAGCCTCAACCCTACACAAAGAACTACCGGCAACTAAGGAATGCTGAGAGTGGGAGAAGTAGCCTTCCCTGAGGAAGAACACAGCAACTGATTATCTAATACTAAATGGTCAGCTTCCAAACATACATACAATATTACATAGACCGAGCAGGTTATATTTATATATAAAACAATTAATGAAAAGGAGACTATGAATTTGAAAGAGTATAGGGAGGAGCACATGGGAGTGTTTGGAGGAGAAAAGGGAAGGGGGAATGATGTAATTATAATCTCACAATAAAATGATCAAATATATTCAGGATATAATTTGAAGCACTATTGTGTGTCTCTTTGATTTATCATGTTGTTACTATAAAGATCTATGTTTAAGTGCAACATTGTCATACAAGAGAATGCTTCATAATCTTCAGCACACTTCTGTGGAGATACAGATAATAAAATAGGAATGAGGGCACAGAGTTCACTTTAGCAAGTTGTAAAAAAAGATTATGAAGTAAAATCATCTTTATAAGAGTATCATTTGGTTAAGTGGAGCCAAATGATCACAAAGACAGGTAAGTAGGTTAGTGTTCACTGTTTGCTGGTGTCATCTAGGTGATGTCTATTTTGGTTTTATTTTTTATTTCCGTAACTTTATTTTCCAGGTTTTCATGTTTCCTGGGGCATTGAGCAGAAATCAGTAAATATTTATATTTAATGGAGGCTTTTATAGATGAAGTTGTTATATTTATCCATATTCAGCTTCTTCTACCGATTCTGGGAGAATCAGCAATCTCTATTAATAAATGTGTAGTTTTACAAAGATGGCATGACAGAAAACAGTGTATTAAAGTCAGTGGCAATTGTATCCTATGTTCCTCCTCTAGTATCAGAGGTAAAGAACACACACTATACCATATGCATACGAGGTCTTGCCAAACTTCCCCAAACCAGTGAAGCATAATGTCCATTTTTTTTAAAGACAGGGTTTCTCTGTATATTCCTGACTGTCCTGGAACTAACTCTGCAGTGCAGGCTGGCCTTGAACTCAGAGATTCATCTGTTTCTGCCTCCCAAGTGCTGTGATTAAAGGTGTGAGCCACCACCTTTCTCCTAAATGAGTGCACAATTTGAAAGATGAGTCTCCTTTTTTCCCTATTGAAGTATCCCAGTTGGTTGAAAATTTAGCCATTTATTATTTATCTTCCCTGAGTTTGAGTATCTGGTGACCTTTGGTCATAATCGAATTGAACAAGGGAGCACGCTTTTTCCACACAGGCAGTTTTCGTCTTTTATTGTTTCTTAATTTTGGGGAAATCTGTGTTCTTCCAGGTCAGTTTTCTACATGATTTTGGCAAGTTGATCACTGTAAGTGATTTTTACTTTTCAACATATGCTGTGGATATCGCTCTATATAAATAAAACACTGATTGGCCAATAGCCAGACAGGAAGTATAGGCGGGACTAACAGTGAGGAGAATTGAGGAAACAGGAAGGGAAGGGAGAGACTGCCTGGAGCCGCCGCCAGGACAAGGAAGATGTAAGGTACCAATAAGCCATGAGCCACGTGACAAAGTATAGATTAATAAAATGGGGCTAAATATAAGAGTAAGAGCTAGACAATGATAGGCCTGAGCTAATGGCCAAGCAATTTAAATAATGCAAGAGTCTGTGTGTTTATTTTATCAGTGGGCTCTGGGACTGGCGGGACTTGGTGGGAGCTGGAGAGAAATTCTCCAGCTACAAACATATCTGAGCGTTCATTTTCCTTTATGGACTGAAAGCCAAACAGGCTGATAATGAAACCATGATGTTCCTACTTGTGTTCTCTTCTTTCATCAGCATGTAGTGATATACATCTATTAGAAATGTGCATATGAATATAGATGATCCTATTAGCAATGTGCACATGAGAGTGTAGATACATCTATTAGAAATGTATATATTAATGTGTAGATATGTCTGTTGGAAATATGCATAGGAATATATCAATATATGAACAAGTACATGAATGTATAGAGGTATGTCTATTATAAGGGCATATGTATATATATATATATATATATATATATATATATGTCCATTATAAATGTGACTATGAATGAGTACTTCAGCCACGATGGCTAAAGCCATCTGATTTGCTCCGTGGTCCCTCCCTTGCAGACTGTTCTATATCTCACGAATAGAAGCAGTGTCCTCTAACTTGTAGGTGTAACTCAGGTTGTGATGCAAATGTTCTCATCTCTGTAGTCCTTGGCCTGTTCCTTGAGTTCACAGGGTCCAGCCATAGCACTAATCCATGATGCCTTAGGCAAGGGCCCAGTCTTTGCCACAGTCAAGGGATGGTTAGGGAGAAGGGATATCTTTCCTATTTGCCTCCTCTCAGGGAACCACTTTTGGGATGCAGTGAGTGAGCTTTAGCTTTAATTCTGTGTTAGAATTTCCAAATCTGCTAGTTGGATTGCCTATGGCTTAGTGTTCAAGAAGCTGAATGCCCACAGATGGACTTTCAGTGTCTTGTAATGTCATTGTTGACACAGTGTGTGTGGCATGGAGTATGGTGCACTCAGAGAACTTGATTTATTCAGTCATTTCACTTGTGTATTCCAAAAGCAAGGACACTAATGCAGAATACACTTCAGAACTTGGAGTTGCCTCTGAAGCCAAGAGTGAGTATCTCTTTTTATTATTATTCACTCACAGATAAACTGTTTGACTTGCAAGGAATTCTGATCTGTTTTTACCATGTTCAAATAATGCAGAATAATGTTGTCTCCAGAGGCTGGTGAGCCTGACAACCTGAGTACTATACCCAGAACCCCATGATGGAGGGAGGGAATTGACTCCTGCACATTTTCCACATATGTGTCATGGTATGAATACACACACACACACACACACACACACACACACACACACACACACAATCACCGAAATAAATTGAACGCAAAACAGAACAATTTCATGTGTTGACTTTCCACTTGAACAAATGTGTAAAGAAGATCAGATGATTTCACCGTAAAATCCCAGCCTTTACTGTACAGAGTTTACCCCAGTTTGATACAGGACCTGGAGTCAGGCAGACTAAGGAAGGAGTCTCCCTGCAGTGGCTTTCTCTCCAGATAACAGCTACACTTGGGATTTTCAGAGCTTTTTCCTTTTCCATCTGGCTAGCAATCTGGGGATCGGCAGGAACAACTTCAGGTTGATAGTTCACTAGAATGGCTCAGGGGTCAGGGAAGTGCAGATGTTAAAGTCTGGTTTATTATAGCAAGAGAACACAAACTAAGACATGCAAGGCAACAAGTCTGAGAGAGTTCGGCATATGAGGCAGGATCATTAATTTTTGATATGTTAAATTTGACATGGCTATTAAACATATAAGGCTGGATATATAACTCACTTAAAGGGAGTAATCTGAACCAGAGATAAACAAATACTAAATACCTTCCACCTCCACACATTTTCACATTCATGGGCAGAGTGAACATGTACCAGCCTGTACGTATAGGCTTCAGCCTCACTGATACCTACCCCCCTGCTTGACCATAAATAAGTCACTTAACCCTTTCAGTTCTCAGTGTCTTTCTCCTTATATTTAACATAGAAACTATAGTAACTGAAGCACAGGGCTGTCTCCAGAATGACATGAGTGAAGTTATGGGTAGACATTTTGGGAGGAGGATCAACTCCTTGGCCAGCGTGTTTTGAGTGATATTATTGTCACTGTTCTGTTAAATGCTTTCCCATTAAAACCTCAAAGCAACTTGAGAATGTTGCTGTCTTGCAACTTTGCATGAATAAATATCACCCAATCTCCCAGAAAACCCTTTGCTTGTCATTTTTTATCTATGTAAAATGTGTTTTCCCAGTTAAATTTCCATAGAAAGAAAGCTGTTTGACGTTGAGTGCAGCCATTGTATCACAAAAATCATCAGAGCAAAGAATTTCAAATACATCCAAGTAATCTTCAGTAAACTTTTGCTTCCCATTCATGTAGCTCCATGAATCTCCTCTTAGGAAAGGGCCCGTGGGACAGTGGCGGGTGAGACAGGGAGAAAGGTGACATTTGCTTCATTGTGTGTTTTACAAGGAAGGGATGCCTTGAGACCTTATTCTGTTCTCTTTGGCTCAGGTTTCAAAAGACTGATGCACTAGAGGCCTCCATGAATTTCAGAATTTCCTCTAGGAATAGAGACTTGAGGATTCCCAGGTTGTGTGCTGGGCTATTCTGTGAAATAGGAGTCAATGGGGCTGGGTTTTATGTCCCTCATTGTCCATCAACCCAGTAACATCTATTTTTATCTTTGTCATTGCTGGTTGAAAACAAGGTTCTTGAGCTACAAAATGGTTTGAAAATCATGAAAGGAAGTGCCCCCCTGGCCACATTACACCTACTGTTACTGTGATTTAGGCATCACTAGGATTAAAGCATGAAAGTACCTGGGGTGGGGTGATGGGGTTGGTCAAAGAGAAGTGTTGCATTACAATCGCTTTGCTCAGGTATTGGAGCACATCAGCATTGTAGAGCCACACAAACAGTGCTGGCCTTTGAGACA
Organism: Peromyscus eremicus; assembly: GCF_949786415.1. NCBI lineage: Eukaryota > Metazoa > Chordata > Mammalia > Rodentia > Cricetidae > Peromyscus > Peromyscus eremicus. Next base: position 15,092,513 of record NC_081432.1, on the reverse strand, counting down.
TGCAGTAGTGCTTGCTTTAAAATTGGGCTTTATTAACCAGGAAAATTAAAAGAGACCCTTGCTAGGAATGGGTGGGGGTTGGGGAGCAAAAGAGAGAGAAAGAGCAGGGCATGAGAAATCTGATTAGGAGAATGTGAAAGAGGGGATCCTTAGAGAGGGGTAAGAAAGTTAATACAGAAGAAGGTGGCAGGGGAGGTAGGGTAAAGGGGACTGGTAGGATACTGCTGGGGATGTCTTTCTGTATGCTGTGAATGTGTTGCTCTGATTGATTGATAAATAAAATGCTGATGTGACAGTAGCCAGGCAGGAAGTATAGTACAGGTGAGATAAGGAGAGAAGAGAATGCTGGGAAGTGAAAGGCTGAGTCAGGAGATGCTGCCAGCTGCTGCTGCCATGAGAAGCAAAATGTAAAGTACTGGTAAGCCACAAGCCATGTGGCAAGTTATAGATGAATAGAAATGGGTTAATTTAAGATATAAGAACTAGATAGCAAGAAGCCTGCCACAGCCATGCAGTTTATAAGTAATATAAGTCTCTGTGTGTTTACTTGGGTCTGAGTGGCTGTGGGCCCTAGCGGGACTGGAGAAAACTCCAACTATAGGATACAAGTGGTCTGGTAGGGGAAATAGGAAAAGCGGAGCTCCTTATGGAAGGGGAAGGAGGTAAATATAAGAGAAGGAGGGAAGTGGGTAAAATAACAGTAAGGATGTCTGAAAAAGCCACAGGGCATCACACTATTAACTATTTACCTAAAAAAACCTGTAATGCATACACTTCAGACTATAAATGTACATATATAGTTTGAATAAAGTTTTCTAAATTGTCCTGATGGTGCTTCCTTCAAGATTCAAAGACCATCTAACAAAAACCCCAATACTGGACATGAGAAGCCCTCTTTTGAGTTGTTGACCAAGTCTGTCTAAGAGACTCCCAAGAACATACAGCCTGTTATTGTTGCCTTTGGTTACCCCCAGAGGTGGAAGGCAAGTCTCTACTGCTGAAGACACCATGGACTTCAGAAACAAGGACCAAAGACCCCTGAGCAGTAACTGACATGAATGTCCCCTCCCAGAGAACTAGCTTTCATTGTACAAGAAAGTGTCACGGAACTTTCAAAAGGAGGCAGGCAGCCAACAGTCCCACCCAGCTATGACATCTAGGCACCCCATCAATGACCAGCACAGCAGGGTATCCTTACAGGTGCAGGCGTGGCATGCATACTTTGAAGGAAACCATCTGCTCTCTAATGGGACTTAAGACCAGCTCAACAAGGGGATGCCATGCCTGGTACTGGAAACCTTGCTAACTAATCAGTGCCAGTGACGTCATGGTGATTGCATGAGAACCTGCAACCATTAATTTCCTAAGCCAACATAATCCCTAAGAACAATCTATAAACATTTGACTTTATGCCTACAAAGAAGCATAGTCTTCACCCCTCATCAAAGAAACTTCTCTTTGCAGTAGACAGAGACCATTACAAAACCCCACAACCCATCAAAAATGCAGAGTTGTGGGGTCCAAGTCCCAATGGATACATCTACAAGACACTCCGGCATCTAAGGCTCAGGGAACATGGTAGAAGAAGGGTCAAAAAGGCAAGAGCTAGAGGATAAGGGAGTTTGCTGTGAGTCTGTGTCTCCTAGTAACACCGGAAGATATACCTGTAAACTCCACCAACATGAGTGCCCAAATGTGAGCTGGACAAGGATGACACCAATGAACCAGCCCATGGATGGGAAAAAGTCCACGAAGCCTCAACCCTACACAAAGAACTACAGGCAACCGAGTAAAGCAGGGAATGGCTGTGGGCCTTCCCTAGGGAAGAGCACTCCAATTCGTTTTCCAGTGCCAAATGGTCAGCCCTGTAAACATACAAGTAACATTATCTGGACGTAACAGGTTACATTTAGAATGTATATGTATATAAATACATAGATGAATGCAACAATTAGTCAAAAAAGAGGCCATGAATTTGAAGGAGGGTGGGCTATGGGTATATGGGAAGGTGGGGAAGGAGGAAAGGGAAGGGAAAAATGTTGTAACTAAAGTATAATCTCAAAAATGAAAATAAATAAGTCAATGTGTTTTATGTTGCATGATTTCTTGTCTGTTGCTATGTTTGGAGTCGTGTGTGCTCCTTGAGATATGCAAGTCTGCATCTTGAAGGTGGATGGGGGAGCAGCTTAAAAGGGTGTGCACACTACACATGCTCATTGGCAACTCACAGGAAGTTTAGGTTGGGGTTCTGGCCTAAAATCAGCTGATTAACTATTAAGTTCAAGTAGCATTTAGCTTTTCTCTCTCTGGTGATTTGTGCATTTTCTTATCTGGAGAAAGCCAAGGAGGTATATTATATACAATAATGAAATAAAGCCCAGATGCATATTATACAATTGATGTACCACTACTATCCTCATTTTTTTACTTAATCACCATCACATATTTCAATATTGGCCTTATGTATCAGAAAATATAATGTGTTAAATTATCTGACTTTTATTTTACTTGAATTTTTGGGTGTAGCCGAACCCTTAAAGAGTTTGACTTCTCAGGTTCTGTGATGCAAATTGAATACTGAATGTAACAGAGTGAGAGTACTCTGTATTTTCCTTTATTCCACAGAGCAGCAGGCACTTTATGTCTCAAGGCCATCTTATACCAATTAAGATGCAAATGTCTACTGTCCCATGTATTGCTTAGGCATTGATAGTTATAAAAACTTTATAATTATTTGATAGGAGTAAACTCATTTCTCCTACATCTGTCCTCTGTCTGAGGTGTGACTTCTGCAGCCTGTAAATTGATAGTGATATCACTCTTCAGGGGTTGGAAAGTGAGTTTAGGAACTACAGAAGGTTTCCACCCAGCCCAAGAAGCTGTGTAACTTCTCTGGCAAATGGAATGAGGATCCTAGTTTTTCCTACTTTGCTAATGAAATGATAGACCTTGGCAAGGATCACCAACCCTGCTAATGTTACAAAGACCATCAGGTGACTTAATATGACTTTCCTGGTGCATCCACACACCTATATAGTAGGTGTTCTTGCCCCAAATTTAACCTGACTCAAATAAGTTTCCAAATTTAACTAGCTGTTTGCAGGAAACATGGCACCCAATTAGCTAGCACAGCAACATGGCGGTTGAATTGGCAAATCTAGAGTGAGGGCCTTCCAGAGGACAAATGACTATTATTTTGTGCATATGGGTGCACTTGCCCACACAGAACAGGGGGCATTGTCAGATGTCTTCTTGTATAACTCTCAGCCTCCTTTGCTTGAGAAAAGGTTTCTTACTGAAGCTGGAGCTAGCTAGGCTGGCCAGGAAACCCCAAGGTTCCTCCTACCTTTGCCTGGATTCCCTCCATCTGTCAAGTGCTGGGATTATAGGTGTGCACGGCTACCTGTATGTAGTTAACGGAGAGCCAAACTCCTGCTTGAGCTCTTACACACTGGACCATCTCTCCAGCCCTCAATTCTATGCCTTTAATAAGTAAATTGAAATGGACAATAAGAAAGAAAAAGGACATGATATAGTAAAGGAAGTTAGGGGGCACCGCAATTGACTACATTGTGGGTTTTAGTTCCCATCAGGAAAAAAAATCACTTATCATTTAATGTTTGTAAATTCGCTATAATTTTTGTTATATTTTAATGGCTATATAAGAATATCAAAACTGTATAGATTAATGGGATTTTTTTCCCCTTTGAAACAAGATTTCTTTGGCTGTTCTGGACACTTTATAGACCAGATTGGTCTCTGCCTCCCGAGTGCTGGGATTGAAGGTGGCACCACCACCACCCAGCTTAATGGGGTGTTTTAAAAAATCTTGCTGGGTGGTGGTGGCGCACGCCTTTGATCCCAGCACTCGGGAGGCAGAGGCAGGCAGATCTCTGTGAGTTCGAGGCCAGCCTGGGCTACAGAGTGAGTTCCAGGAAAGGCAACAAAACTACATGGAGAAACCCTGTCTTGAAAAACAAAACAAAAAAAAAAACCAAAAAACAAAAAAACCAAAAAAACAAAAAACTAAAACTCCCAAAAACCTTTATTTTTGGGGGGCACACTTATAGTAGCATATTTGTGGAAGTCAGAGGGCAACTAGTCAGAGTCAGCCTTCTCCTTCCACTATGTGGGTCCCAGGGATTGAATTGAGGCTTGGCATCAAGCTTGGCAGCAGGCGCCTTTACTCACTGAGCCATCTTATTGGCCCCTAATGTGTTTTGTTTTGTTATTGTTTTTGTTTTTTTTTACTCACATATAAACTGTAGTATTTACACCAGGTGATGTGTGTGTCCTCTCACATTTATCCCTTTCTGTGGTCAAAAATCCTTTCTTCTTCTGTGAGATCAGCTTATTTAGATTCCCAATATATAGGAGAACCAGCTGAGCTTGCTGGTCGATGCAAGGTCTATCTATTTCAATGAAAGCATGGCTTCCATTCCCGCTCCTGTAGCAAATGACTGGATACTCTTGCTTTTCTATGGAAAACAACCCAACAGGAGGAGGTAACTTAAAATATCACGAGAAGAAAAGGGAACATTGTTGCCAGTTATAGCGCACTTTAAATCAGCGTTGAGATGAGGAAGGCTGTGCTTGTGAGGGTTTTATGTTTTGAACAGGCTTCAAAGCAACAGAAGAAACAGTTTGAGCTTGGGCAAATGCAGAAATATGAACATTTTGTCACTGTAAAGTCTTTCTAAATCTTAGTAACACTTTCCCCTTTAGTTTAGTCCGGGGCTGGAGAGATGGCTCAATGCTTCAGAGTATTTGCTGCTCTTGCAGAGGACCCAAGTTCAGTTCCCAGCACCTACATCACATCGATCAGGTCACAACAGCCGGTTAACTCCAACTCCAAGGGATCTAGCACCCTCTTCTGGCCTCCATGGGTACCCACACATGTATGGCATATGCACACATACACAAACATACATATGAATAAAAGCAAAATAAATTTTTGAAAGTCTACTTTGGTAATTCCAGCTTTCTTTTGGTAAGGAATGTAATTTTCATGCTTTATTTTCAACTTTGCTTTATAAACATATTTCTGCTCATCCAGTTTTCCCCATCTTACCTCTTTATAGGATTAAATTGATTTTTATGCCAAATACTCATCAATATATTAGAATTTAGATATGTCATTCTAACAAGTATTTTGTCAGTTACCTTATAATCTTTTAATCTTATTGTATTTCTTTTGGATTCATTTTCTTTTAACATATGGGAAGTCATATGCTTTTTTATTCATCTTAGTGGTCAGACTAAATGTCATGGTGTAAACTCTTAGTTTATCAAAGACTATTATAAATTCATGACTTTACCTCCTTCTTAACACAGCTGCCTTTTAACACAACCCACTTCTATTTGTACTCCCTGATGGCTTGCTGAGATGAAGTCCTTGAACCTTTTTTCAGTTAAAAAAAAAACCCAGTTTTACTACTCTCATTTTTAAAGAATTCATTCCTAGATACAGAATTCTAGTATAAGCTTTCTTCTTTCCTCGTCATGTTAAGAGAGTTACAACTTAACTCTCCTGTCACATATTGTATGTGAAGATAGTTCAGCTACATCAAAACATACTTAAAAGGAGGATGATGTCATGGATGATCTCCAATTTTAGTCTGTTCTGAATTATGTAGTAAGTTATAGCCAGCCTGGGGTGCAGAGTGAGCTTCTATCTCCTGTATGTATGTATAATGTTTTAAAAAAATTTTATTTATGTTTTTATGTGTATAGGTGTTTTGTCTATGTACCATGTGCATGCCGGACCTTCAGAGGCCAGAAAAGTGTGTCAGATCCCCTGGAATTGGAGTTGCAGATAGTTTGTGAGCTACCATGTAGGTGCTGGGAATTGAACTTGGGTCCTCTGGAAGGATCCTAATGCTCTCAACCTCTGAGCCATCTCTCCAGCTCCAAAAAAAGGTGTTCTCCTTTTCTCTTTGGTGTTAGCAATTTGTATAGAATAAATTTAAATTTGTTTTTCTTTGTATTTCCAGAACTTCTTAGATACATAGATTGGTGTCTTTGGATATTCAAGAAAATTATTGGTAATTGTTTGCATTTCTTATTCTGCATCATTTTAAACTGACTCCTCTCTGGAAAGCCTATTATAGTTAAATAAGACCACTTGATATTCTAGAGATTTTAAATGGTTTTCTAACTTAGTTGTTAATTTTCTCTGTTTTACTTCTAATAATTAAAATATTTATTTTATTTTAAATTATGTATATATGTGTGTATGTGAATGTAGGTGCAGTGCTTATGGAGTCCAGAAGAGGGCGTCAGATCAGTGAAGCTTGTATGACCCTAATAGTGCCAGCAACTCCTGCTTTGGAATGTCTTACTGTTTCCTCAGGTAGTTGGGTACTTGCCTAATATCTTTACATCCACTTCTAAACACTGTTTATTGAAAACCACAAATATACTATTTGGCTCATTATTGGATTCAAAAGCTAGCTTTAAAAAAAGCTTAAATTAACTCGGAGGATCTGCTGATGTTGTAATATTGGCTTTTCAGATAATGATAACTGTAGCTAGAATTTTGAAGGAGACCAGAACTATCAATTTTCATTTTCACTGATGTTGAAATTTTTATGTTGTCTTTTTTTTTGTTATTCTTTGAACATCAGGCTGCCTAAAGTCTTTCAAAAGGAGTAATGAAGGTCTTTGTATGTAGAAAAACCTATTCTTGCTTACAAATGTGTTTCCAGAATAGGCTAACTGTGATTTTTTGCAAGTAGGAGTAAATAGTCAATTCTTCAGAGAAATTGTTTTGTTTTGTGGATCATTTTAAATTTATTTCCTTTATAGACAATGGTTTTCAGCCCGAGAAAAACGATCTGTTTCTGCCCTCATGCTGGCTGGTCTCCCTCCCCTCCACTGTCCCACTGTGCGCATGTGTCGAGGCAGGTTAGCACGGTAATATTTCCAGGGTGTCCTGGCAGTGTCCAGGTGTTAATGAAACATCAGTGGCTTCCAGAGAGAAGCTTGATGTCTTAAGTGTGTTTCTTCAATGCCTCAGAAGACCTGCCAGGAAAGGTTGGTAGGGTATTTTGAAAGTCCTGGGTCGGAGAGCTGAGGGTCAATGCTTTTTGCTGACTAATCTTCAAGATGAAATGTGATGTGTGGGCAGGAAAATTGGCTGCTCAAGACAGGCCTTCTTGCTCCACGAATTGTTCCATAATTGGGTTGGATACGTTTTTGTTACCAGACTGCTAGTGAATCTACATCTCCTTGTGTTGTCTGAACACTGGGGAATTCTGGAGGTTGGGCTTCACCCTGACTGTGGGTAGAATCTCCTCTGGTTGGTTGTGGCTCTTCACCATGACTGTGAGGAGAGTCTCCTGTGGTTGTTTGTGAGTGAACTCCTCATGAGTGTATTGTAGTAGCTCTCTATTTTCTGTAGTGTATTACTGCTTTCTTGATGGTACACATATTCCTGTTATTAATGCTGTTGTTGTTATGCTGGGGATGGAATTCATAACATTGTGCTTGATGGTCAAATCTTTGGCACTGAGCTACTTGGAAGGGAAGATGCTGTTGAATACATGGTACGTGTGGATGTAGATAGATGAACTTAATACTGACTCTGAATACAGTTTTGAAGGAATTAAGCCTAAAGGTAGTATATGGAGACTATATATGGAACAGAAATGAAATAGTCCCCAAACCCATTCTCATCTGGTGGGTTATGAAGGAGAATAACTAGGGTGCAACAGAAAGGTAGTATCTGATGAGTAATATACAAAAAGGAAGGGACCCAGGCCACCAAAGAGACATGTGGCCTTATGTATATTTTTCGTAGTGTGTCTTAACAAGGTGCTAATGTATTTCTAATACATTAGGAATCACTATCAGTAGTAACTTTAGAAATATTTATTTTAATTTGTGTGTGTATGGAGTGGGGAGGGGTGGTGAACATGAGTATAGGTTTTCTCAGAGGTCAGAAATGGATTGGATCCTCTGGAGCTGGTGTTATAGGAGGTTGCGAGTCACTCAATGTGGGTACTGGGAACCCCCAGCTTAGGTCTCCCACATGACCAGTACAGGCTCTTGACCACTGAGCCATCTCTCCTGTCCCTGGTAATGTTATCATCATGGAAATCAATGGTTAAAATATAAGATTTAAAAATATTAGTGTATTTAAAGACCATTGTAGTTACTCTATACTCCCTCACATAATAGCTTGACATTGCAGGTTGGTTATTGGGACATTCGTGTCTATGAACCGTACCCAGTACCATGATTTTAGTAACAGATAGTAGTGATTGATCATCTTCTCTCATCACTCTGCTTGTGTTCCCCCCAACCCCTGTCTTATTTGCAAAGCAATGAGAAGTAGGCATTCCAGTGAACTTCATTTTACAGCTGAGGTCATCAGATACAAGAGCTAAATACTCATTCATAGCTATATACTAGGTGGTAGGGGTTGGTTTCCTGTTCCTGGCTTGTTTTGCTGAATGCCCTTGAGGTTCAGAGATGTTATCCCAAATGACAGGATCTTGTCTTTCTATGGCTGACCAGTTTTTCATGGTATCTATGCAGCACCTTTCCTTTATGAATTTGTTGGATGACTGAATTCATTTGCCCTCATGTCTTGGCTATTGGCAACAGCTTGACAGTAGATGTGGGTGTGCAGCTGTGTCCCTTGTGATAGTTAGCTTTCACAGTCAACTTCATATAACCCAGAGTCATCTGGGAAGAGCCTTTCAGTGAAGGACTGTCTACATTGGGTTGGCCTGTAAACATGGTTTTAGGGCATTGATGTAATTAAATTCATTGATGTAGGAAGACCTAGCCCACTGTGGGCAGCACTATTCCCTAGCACCCTGGGGGTGCTATATTTGTGTAAGAAGAGAAACAGAGCAGCAAGCAAGCACATGAGTGTGCACGTATTCGTTTTTTTCTCTGTTCAAGACCATGAATGTAATACACCTGGCTGTCTCAAGATTCTGCTGCAGTGACCTCCTCATGGAGATGGACTGTAACCTGGAAGCATGAGCTAAAAGGCACCTGCTGTCCCCTAAATATCTTGTTACCACAGAATTTTATCACAGCGACCTATGTGAAACCAGGACATCTTTGAAATACTGGTTTAATTTCTTTTGGTAAATGCTCAGCATTTATTAGATGACTGTGTCATAGAGTCATGAAGGTTTTCTTTGGAAAACCTCAATACTATTTCTCAAAACATGTTCACACTCTCACAAACATGCTTCTGTACAACAAGAGACATAGATGGTAGAGCAGAGAGATTCCAGCTGAAAGAACAGCAGAAAATATTTACAATCCTTTGTCTCGTAAGGGGCTAAATATGCAGCGGGAGATAGATTCACTAGCAGAACTAAAGTAAGCCTGATAAAAGGTAGGCACTAAACCTAAAAAGACATCTCTCAAAGGGAGATGTATAAATGGACAACCTGTATAGGGAAAAATGTCCCATGTCCTTAATTGACAGGGGAAGAAATCAAAACCACAAGACATCCTCACCTCACCAGGTCAGAATGCCATCACCTTCTCTCTCTCTCTCTTGTCCTCTGGAGAGAAGAGCTACTTTTAACTCCCAATGTCTTAGATAATGTGTCCTGTGTAAAAATGCTGAATTATCCACATAGGTTCAGGGCTCTCACCCAGGACAACTGGGGATTTGGGGTGACTGGTCATAGAGACCACACTCACCTCTGTGTTTCAGGAGGGCACCTGTTCCACAGCGGATGCCTTTCCTTTCAAATAATCCTTAGCCCTCAGAGTGGAAGAAGATGATGGAAATGTCTGTATTGTAATGCTTCAACTGTGCAGTAAAAAGGGTGATTTTTTCCCCCTGTAAAAGCTGAGCTTTTCATAATGGCATGTATAAAACACCAGGAAGAGGCCAGCTATTATTACAATAAGCTCTAACATGATGGCAGTACATATGTATTTCTTCACACTTACAAAAAGGCCCTGGGGGAGACTAAATGCAGGCCCAAGTGTTGTGAAAAATGAGAGTCATTTGAGAGAATTTGCTTCTCATAGTCTTTAATTTGAAAGCCACCAGCATCATAGTGTCACAGAAAAATGAAAGAATGATGTGTGCAAACAATACGGGTGCCTAGCATTCTTTACTTCTTTTACTAATAAATAGCCAGATGTTTATTTAAAAATCCCCTTTGCATTCAGTCTGGAACAAATGGCTTTTTGTGATAATTCCTACATGCAAAGCCTTTCAATGTGGCCATTGTCTAGCAACTAATGACCCTAAATGAGTTTCTCTAAATCCCAGGAGTCCTCAGAGGCCTCTGACTAGGTTGTCCCCACTGCTCCTGTTCTGATACGATAAGACATCGACACAGAGACAACAAAGCCATGCGCAGGACACAGCATTTTCTACTGACTGTCTCATTTAAGGAGAACAATGCATGTCTCCAGGAGAATCCTTCAATAAATGACCCCCTTGGCCTTCAAAGGTCCTCTCCACATGGAATTTTCAATCAGCTGAAATGAAAAGAATCAGGTGGCCTAAATTCATAAGCAAAATTCTAATTTATTATTACTATTTTTTTAAAATTTTTTTTTGGTTTTTTTGAGACAGGGTTTCTCTGTGTAGCTTTGCGCCTTTCCTGGAACTCACTTGGTAGCCCAGGCTGGCCTTGAACTCACAGAGATCCGCCTGCCTCTGCCTCCCGAGTGCTGGGATTAAAGGCGTGCGCCACCACTGCCAGGCACTATTTTTTTTTTTTTTTACATAGTCCCAGGCTGACCTAGGACTTCCTATGAAGCTGAAGAGGACTTGAACTCTGGATCTTTCCTGCCTCTGCCTTCCAATGGCTAGGGTTATATGCTTGTGCCACTGGGATGCCCGGTTTGTGTGGTCCTGGGGATTGATGCATGTTTGGCATGCTGTCCGCCAACTGAGCACTCCATCTCCTGCTCAGGTCATTTGATGCTGATGCTGAGCTCATTGAGAATGGGCACAGAGGAGAAGTCTGTCTGCCCTTAGTGAAGATGTTCCTCTCTTACTCTTAGACAACAAAATAAATAATCTGAGACTCTTAGAGAGTCTAGAAGAGGACAAACACTTGGCATTATCCCTTTACTATCAACGTCCATTAGAAGCTGGAAGAACGGGCTATTGAGAATACCCACAGGACTTAGCCAGCAAGAGTGTATTAATTTCCTCACAAAGCCCTAGGCCCTTGACCATGTTCTGGCTTGTTTGAAAATGTCAGGTTTAGTTGAACACGTTTTCTTTCAAATGCTCGAGTCATTCTGTGAGTGCTGCCTTAACATTCTGTTCCAGTTAATTGCCTTAAGTCAGTGGTGAAGAGGAAAAGCTTTGATTGCTTTCCTTTCTAACTAAATATGGGCGTAATAAGGTGCACTTAGGATAGTAGCCCTCTTGCCGTCTTGGTGATAAATGCACACGTCCCATGATGCTCGTCCTTTGAACTCGCAGGTTTTTCACTCAGTGAGGCCATGGAGCAAATTTATCATGAAGCACAACAGACTTCCTTCATTTAAAAATGATTACACTTATTTGTTTATTGTGTGTGTGGTTATGTATGTATGTATGTGGGTGCATGTGTATGACGGCACAAGTGTAGAGCTCAGGACAACCCCTGGAATCAATTCTTTCACTCCACCATTCATGTTCTGGGATTGGAGTTGGGTTGCCAGGCTTAGTGGCAAGTGTCTTTATCTGCTGAGTCAGTTTGCTTGCCTACAATACCCTTATTTAGGATGTGACTATAACAAGGATGCTACAGGGGTCTGAGCAACTTGCTTGGAGTCAGAAATATAGTAAAGGATACTCATGAGATGTTCTGACAGTTGTTCAGATGAGTCTCAAGTATGGACCGTTCCTGGTTTGTTAGACAAGTCCTTAGATATGCTCCTCCTGATGGTGTGGGTTTGCTCATGTCTCTTCTTTTGGTTTTAGCACATCATCTTCTGTCCTTTTTGTCTTATAAAAAAGAGAACCTTTCTTGGTTCCCTCTGACTTCAGTTCATAGATATAAAACACGTATGAGCTGACATTCCTAGAAAAAGCTACTTCAGTGCTCGAAAGTCTCCAAGACTGACTGGATCGACCCATCAGGAGCTCTGTGATTGTGAGATTGTAATGCTGCTGATCTGGAGCCCAGTCATCTTGATTTGTCTTTAGCCCAACAGCCATTCACTTCCCACCTCTCTGTCTGACCTAATTTCATTGTGAAGATAAGGGGGCTCTTCAAGGTTTCTTAAAAAATTTGTGTGTGTGTGTACGCGCGCATGCACACACATGCTTGCATGTGGAGGTCAGAGGACAACTTGTAGGAGGTGATTCTCTCATTCCACCATCAAACTCAGGTTGTTACCCTCAGTGGCACGTACTCTTACCTGCTGAGCCATACCACACCCAGTAAATCTTCTTGAAATGTGCAAACTCTCACCATTTTGGAATGTACTAGTTTCTACCAATTCAGAAGCAAAATTGTCATCTGTTAGCATCTGAGGCTTATAGCCTATGGTTCTATTTCTCCGTGTTCTCTCTGAGGATTTAAAAATTGTGTAGCTTAAGTTTTCCTGCCTGGCCCACAGTCAGGGCAAATCTCTTTCACCTGCCAGTCCCACAGCCGATCAGACCCGACCAAGTAAACACAGAGACTTATGTTGCTTTCAAACTGTATGGCCGTGGCAGGCTTCTTGCTAACTGTTCTTATAGCTTAAATTAATCCATTTCCTTTAATCTATACCTTGCCACATGGCTCGTGGCTTACCGGCATCTTCACAAGCTGTTTCTCATCGTGGCGGCTGGCAGTGTCTCTCTGACTCAGCGTTCCACTTCCCAGCTTTATTCTCTTCCTTGCCCCGCCTATACTTCCTGCCTAGCCAACGGCCAATCAGTGTTTTATTGATTAATTAGCAACAAATTTGCCATACATCCCACAGCACTTCCCCCCCCCTTTTTTTTTTCAAAAAGGAAGGTTTTAACCTTAACAAAGTAAAATTACATATAATTTGGGAATTGGGGCGTAGCTTCTCTTACTACTTCCTGCTGGAAGGGGGCGCTGTATCTTATGGGGAAACAAAGAAAATTTTAGAATTATGGAATAGTCCATGAGGCTGTATCGTCTGAGCCAGATGCCTTCAAACCATTCTGGATGTTGGATCATCTGGGCCATGGTGTCATTGGAGACCTTCAGGGGGTCTTGGCTGGTCAAACCTGATGTATCTTAATCTGGAACAATTCCATAGCCTTTGGCTTTCTGTGGGAACAAAAGCAGAGACTCCTTTCCAAAGTAACATATCCTTATATCCAAATTTTGAAGTCAAGGTACCTTTAAAATATACATTTTGGCATAACTCAACAGCTTTTATAATCAAATGTTTTTCTGCAGTTAAAAATCCCAAAGACAACACAATCCAGATTCTCTGTGTAATATCCATTTTTTACGTGGCTTTTTTTTATACTACCTTTACTGTCTCTTTAAAGACTTTATTTTTTAAAACTATGTATTTGTTTCTATAACTCTATATATCACCTTTTTTGTCTCTTTCAAGCCTACGTATCTTTTACACACATTGTAAACTATTACATATGAATCTGTCTTATTGTGAATCTATTGCTTTAAACTGCAGCAGCTGTGGCTGCTGGCTCTGCCCACCTCAGCTTCCCAACATGGCTACGTTTACCGCCAGCTCTGGGAGCTATCGTGGGTCTATGCTTTTATCCAAGCAGCGTGTAGCCCAAAAACCTCTTTTTTTGTTTTGTACCTGCAAAGTCTAAATCCACCATGCAGCTTAATGTGCCACTTGCAGAGGCCTCATTCCCATCATACTGCAGGTCGAGCACACACGCTAGGAACCCACCAGTAGCTCAAACCGGCAGCTGCCGCTCATTTGAGAGAGACAATTAGGAAGCTGTTTTTAGCTCCGTTTTAGAATCTTGGTTCTCAGTTTTTAGGTGGAAACTCTTGCCACCACGTTGGACGCCATTTGTAGCTAGAGTTTTCCTGCCTGACCCACAGTCAGGACAAATCTCTGTCACCCGCCAGTCCCACAGCCTCTCAGACCCGACCAAGTAAACACAGAGACTTATGTTGGTTACAAACTGTATGGCTGTGGCAGGCTTCTTGCTAACTGTTCTTATAGCTTAAATTAATCCATTTCCATTAATCTATGCCTTGCCACATGGCTCGTGGCTTACCGGCATCTTCACATGCTGGTTGTCATGGTGGCGGCTGGCAGTGTCTCTCTGACTCAGCCTTCCACTTCCCAGCTTTATTTTCCTCCTTGCCCCGCCTATACTTCCTGCCTAGCCAATGGCCAATCAGTGTTTTATTGATTAATTAGCAACACATTTGCCATACATCCCACAGCAAAATTGCCTGATATATGACTAGTTTGGTTCTAGTGCTGTCCGGGTACAGCCGGGCAAGCAACACTTTGCACAGTCTCATTCCTTCCTTTATCATGTGGATGAAGTTTTATTGAAAGTTCTACAAATCAGAGACATAGCCTTGGTTTGCACTTTCTTTTTTTTTAAGTTACAAGTTTGTTGTATCCTTTTTTCCCCAAATCAGTTCCACCTTTTTCTTTAAATTGCAACGTCAATGAAATATCAGAGTTGACATTTGCTCTGGAGACATGCCCAGGGACTCCAAAAGGCCACAAGAGGATTTCAACTAAAATCCAAAAGAGGTCTCCTGACAATCCACCAAGGGAAAAAAAAACCCTCTGCCTCGTTCACCACCACACTACCTCAGCCAAGGCTTCTGTGTTTGTATATCAACCCTGGCTCTTCATTTTGAAGGGAAAATTAAATGTAAGTTACTTGTGACACTACATAAGCAGGCTCGGGAACTTATTGGTTATAGCACTGACCAACTCAGGCACCCTCTGTACATCCATGTTCCGCCATCTTTTTCTACTCATATTAAGTGAGGAGGGATGGGCAGAGTACTTCCCTAGCATGCATGAGGCTGACCTTTGATTGCATCAATGGCACTACCTAAAGAAACTGGAGGCAGGAGGATCAGAAGTTCAATACCATCCTTGCCTATTTAACAAGTTTGAGGTCAGCCTAGAAGACACGAGATCTTACACAAAAGAAATTAGTAGTAACAAGATAGAATGTTATGCAGAAAACCACAAGCATCAGATTTGCAGAATTAAGCATAATGAGGCACTAGACCAAGGGAACCTACAGAGGTAGCTAGCATCTAAGCTACCCGGCAGATTGCTGTCTGGGTGATTAATTTTAACTGCATATTAGAATGTTCCAAGGTGTCATGAGCTCTGTGGGCTTTTAGCAGAAAGATTGGTGTGTAGTTTCTTATTATGGCTTCAATGTCACGGTGAACAATCTCCCCTTAAGACAAATTTTTTGAACTTTAGGTATTTGAGTAAGGATATTGAGCTTTTTAATCTCAAAAGTGCCTTGGCACTTCACATGGTTCACAGAGAGTTGAGGCTGGATGCTTCTGGAAGGTACTTCTCTACGGTGTCTTGACAATGAGCCTTTGATCTTTGGGAGTACAAGACCAAATCGAGACTTGTCATAAAATTATGAATAGCACTGGGATTAGAATGTGGGCTTTGTCTAGAAGAGCCTTTCATCTGCTGTGTATCTCTAAAGCAAAAGTCTTTGGGATATAAAATTGTTTGAGATAACATTGAGTAAGATTTTCCTCCAATTCTTTGACCAAAAGCCTCTCTAGCTTTTCCTCTTGGTTCTAAAGCTCTCTTTAAAAGCAATTCGTTGTGACCTTTTGAAGGGCTAATCTGAGTCCCAGCAGTATTGCTGGCCTCTCATTCAGGTGACCCACAAAGATGGTCCATGGTATGCGGAGTAGTTTTTCTCTCATGATCGTGTTGGTCCAAGAGATTCTGTGAAGTTCAGTGTTGGGGGATGTCAGCCATGGTATAACCATGGGGGTGGGCTGGTTATTATTTAAAACATATTTTTCTGTTAGGGTTAACAACAACTTTCTTTTTAGGAGAAATAGCAGAGTTGATGCCTAATGGGACAGAGAGCAAACAAAGGTGTTTTTGGTTTTTGCTTCGTTCTGTTTTCTAGAAGCAGCTGATGTTCCAGTGCTTGTTGACATAAGGCATGAGCCAGTTCTGCTGACCCACTCATCTCCTGGGGTTCTATTAGCTGGAATGTAGACATGAGCTTGGCCAGGGGACTTCACCTATCTAGTAATTAGGAGACTGGCTGCCATGGAAACAGCCACTCATTTCTATCTGAAGACCTAGCTTTCACCAGGTTACAAAAAGTAGCTTCTAGATGTTTTAAGCCCAAACAAATGCAATTTTGAAGAAATTTTATTTTTTTTGTGGGGATTGAGGTTGAAGTTCCTTCGATTTTCAAGGCCTTTCGGAAATCTTCTGAATATGATGCTCATTATGAACAGCTCAATGAGAATGCATTGTTGGAGGTTATGAAGTAGCAGTGAACTCATGGACCTACAGACGCCAGGCTGAGTCTTTGGTGATTGTCTATTTGGCTGATGAGTTTGGGCAAAGACTAGATGCAAAGCAAGAAGCCTATGGAGCCATCTGTGGAAGTGGCAGATTTGTTGAGGTTGCGTGTGGACTAGGCTGCCATCTATTTTCTTCATCTTGTGTCTGTGGAACTGTAAGCTCATGAGGACATTATGTGGAGAAGGTAGACATTTGCCCACAAACTGTTCATCATGGGGGTGGGGGGACACACTGCATCTGGGCAGCTTTGCTAGTAACTGTGACTTGTCAAAATATCTGGGTCACAGTAGTCAAACCATTGAATCTGTGATGAGAGAGCCATGAAAAGGTAGGCGTATGACTAAGTGAAATCCCAAATGTGGATCAGATCTAGTGACAAATTGAAAGGCATTAAGGTGCTTGGGATATGGAGTGACACCCTCCAATCTCTCTGCTGAAATTATCCATTACTGAGTCTCACACGTGGTTACTCAGTGATGTGTGGCCTGCTTTCTCAAACCCCATCTCTTTCTCTTTCATGAGGGTTAGCACGATGTGGCTGCCAAACCAAGTGGAGAGAAACCATGTTGTTATATAGGTTGGAAATTCTACTGCTGTTTCTCTAATTCAATTTCCCGTCACTTTACCTTTATCTACTCTGAGAGCAGATTTCCTGGTCAGTATCAAGGATATTAAAGGTTCATATCTAGACATACAACCTCGGGTGCCTTGGCATTGTTGCAGTGTGACACATATGAACTTGAAGTTAATTGGCTGGTTTCTTTGTTTAGTTCTTATTCTGCCAGATGAGGATTTCTTGGAAGGCAATTTAGACCCTCTGCAGAACTATTCACTGTTTACTTTCACAGACTGTAGCCACTTTGGCTTCAGTAGTCTTTTGCGTCTTATACATTTAATTAAGTCACTGCAATGGGCTCTTCTATCTTTGAGGCTTTCTTTTCCAGAGCAGGTCCAGAGCTCCCCTCTCACAGCCGCATATTCGTTACTCAGGTCACAGGACTGGCAAGGCGGCTGGGTCACAGCTTTGTAGTCACAGCTCCCTAAGTCTTTTGTGTACTCATGCTTGGTCCTTCCCCCTACTGCTTTTCTGCCCTTTCTCTGCTCTTATTCTTGTTTTAAGTAGAGCAGGAAAAACTCACATGTGAAGAAACAGCATTCGTTCATGTCATGATCCAAGCAAATTTGGTTTTGACTAGAGAATAATTTGTTTCATATTAATTTGTGACTGATGAGGAAGTGAGGATTATAAATTTTGGACAAAGATTTTGAGATTTTTTTTTTTTCTAATCTGTATCTGGTGATAATCTTATCTACAAGGCATAATTTATTTTGTTGTTTTTTTAGCTACAGTTACAAATGATTGAAATCTGGAGATTAAATGTCAGCGTTGGTTGGTTGCCCAATATAAATGGTTTTTATATGCTGAGAACCTAGACACTAACGTGTATTAGAGGTAATGGATAATTTTATTTTAAAATATTTATGATTTTAATATTACCTGTGATAAAAGGCCCCCCATTGAGCTTCGGCTAGGTAAAATTTCATTAAAAGTGTAAGTACTGTATTTTCTCTGTAGAAAAGCAGAGAGGTTAAACCTTATTAAATTCTCAGTAAAATGTCATAAAAATTCAGCTGCACCACAAATTCTAGTGATGCTGAGAGCCCCATTATGAGGCACTGGTGTACAGACAATGCTTGAATTGGTAAACACTATAACCAATAGGTTCTCATGCTTGACTATGTAATGTTACAAATACCTTATATTTAATTTTCCTTTTAAGTCAGAAGCCTGAGTTGAAAGAAATATATAAACACAGCAGCCTCAGCTGAGGAGGTTGCAGGGGTGAATGAGGTGGTGGATTTTCCTCTGTGGGTGGTTATGAGACCTCTGTGTGGCTTTTGAATTTTAGTTGAAATCCCTTCTGTGGCCTTTTGGAGTCCTTTGCTTTATCTCTGGTAGGATCCTGGAGAAGTCCCACAAAAGACTACCATCCACGTATGCAATCAACAAGAGCATTTAATTCTAGCATGCTGGCACCTGCCATCCCACATGAAGGCAAAATGGCGAAGACTCTGAGAGGAGCCCATAGGCTTCTTTTAAGCACAGCCAAAGGGAGGTCCTAGAGCAGTTAGGTAGTCTAAGATGGTGTCCCTTCCCTAAGATGGAGTCTGTATTGCCTTCACAACTCCTATAAACCTGTGGTGAAAACCATACTATCTGGTGATCTGCCAAGAGACCCACATGATTTGACAAGCCTTTGAATCAGTTCTCCAGCAGGACAAATGTCTAGCTTGCCACCTGAAAAGCCCAACTCTGCTTCCCTGATGTCATTTCCTGTCCTGATGAAAAGCCTTTCAGGATTCCACAGCCCTTCACCCAAGCAGTCGTCTCTACTGTGTCAGAAAGTCTTCCTCAGAGCCCCTCCCCTACAAGCCCAGAACCTCAGCTACTGCATAGTCAGAGGAACTCTGGTCCAGCAGCAGGCCCGAGCAGGTCCTGAACCAGTACCCTCAACATAGGAAATGGGCAGCCAACTATTCTAGCCTCAACAGGGTGGTCTGGGACCCTACGCGTCTGCGCCACTGCCAGCACTGTGACATGTACTCTGTAGACAATATCCTTCACACTATTCACATGGGATGCCATGGGTAGGAAGATCCTTTTCAGTGTAATATATGTGGACACAGATGTTAAAACAAGTATGCTTTTGCCTGTTTTGCAATATGGACACATAACTAGGACTGGACACAGTCAACACCGTTCTCAATTGGTTTGGCTTTTGAGGGGTTTGTAGTTTGCATTTTGGTTTTGAAATAACCCACAAGAGAAAGCTACAGGTTACCAGGCTTTTTAGGAAGCCAATTAGGAGTATGTTGAGTACTCCAGCAGGCTGATCAAAAGCAAACTTAGACCTGGGAAAGACTCTTGATGCTGAGACAAGGGAGAGCAGGAGTTTTAAACTCAAAAGGCTGTAGATATGTCACCCCTGGTGTAGGCCAGGGGGGTCTTGACAGTGTAACCTCTGCTCTTCTGCAACATTACACACATGCGGGCTGGGGGGGTCTTAACAATGTAACCTCTGCTCTTATGCAATATTACATCTAATGCAGGGGGGGCGGGGTCTTGACAATGTAACCTCTGCTATTCTGCAACATTACACACGATGCAGGCTGGGGGGTGGCGTGTCTTGACAATGTAACCTCTGCTCTTATGCAATATCACATCTAATGCAGGCCAGGGGGTCTTTACAATGTAACCTCTGCTCTTCTGCAACATTACATACGATGCAGGCTTGGGGGGGAGGGGGCGTGTCTTGACAATGTAACCTCTGCTCTTATGCAATATCACATCTAATGCAGGCGTGGGGAGGGGGGTGTCTTTACAATGTAACCCTTGCTCTTATGCAACATCACACCTGGTGCAGGCCAGGGGCTTCTTGACAATGTAACCCCTGCTCTTATGCAGCATCACACAGTGCAATTCCTCCAAAGGAACCAAACTGTTTTTATACATCAGAACCCTTTCTCATCAGGAAAGGAGGGCCCTTTGGGTTTTGTAAAACACTTTATCAAGTGAAAAGCCATTCGCTTTCAGGAAAACATGGCTTCCCAAGTGCCCTGACCCTTCCTACACCATTTGTTTGCAGGCAAATGTGACTCCTAAGTGGAGGAGGTGCTGGGACAAGGCAAGCTGACCTCTTCTAAGTCATCTCAGTTTTGATCATCCTCGATCATTTATCTGCTAATTTAAAAATTACACATTCTACTCATAAAATATAAATTTGATAGTGAGAAAAGGTTTTGTTAGCTTTTCATAAAAGTCTAGTCAGGGCTATTTATGCATTAGTCAGTTAGATGCATTGATACCTTTTTCATTTAGACCTGTGAGAGTTGAAATACAGTTATTATCTTACTAGGTGTTCAGTTTTCTATACTTGTCCATAGACTCCCAGGGTTATCTGTACTCCTGATGCTTCAGTATATACATTGCAACTATCTATCTATCTACCTACCTATATATCTATATCTATATCTATATCTATATATATCATTTCAATATGGTAGAATAAACTTTTTTCTCTTGTGAAATTTGTGTCATAGTTTGGGTTACTATGGCTATGACGAAAGAGAATAGCGAAAGCAAGGTGGGGAAGAGTTTGTTTGGCTTGCACTTCCACATACATGCCGCCCATCACTGAGGGAAGTCAGGACAGGAACTCAAACAGGGCAGGAACCTGGGGGCAGGAGCTGATGCAGAGGCCATGGAGGGGTGCTGCTTACTGACTTGCTCAGCCTACTTTCTTACAGAACCCAGGACCTCCAGTCCAGGGATGATCCCACCCACAATGGACTGGGCCCTCCTCCATTGATCACTAATTGAAAAAAAAAATGTTCTACAGGCTTGTCCACAGCCCCACTGTTTGGAGACACTTTCTCAGTTGGGATTCTCTCCTTTCAGATGACTCTAGCCTGTGTTAAACTGACATAAAATTAGCCAGCACATGGGGCTGCAGAGATGGCTCAGCAGTTAAGAGCACTGGCTGCTCTTCCAGAGGTCCTGAGTTCAATTCTCAGCACCCACATGGTGGCTCACAACCATCTGTAATGGGACCTGATGCCCTCTTCTGGCACGCAGGCATACAGGTAAACAGAGCTCTCACACATAAAAAACAAAACAAAACAAAAAAATTAGCCAGTGAAATCTGTTACAACCTATTTCAGTGTTTGTAGAGAAAGTGCCTTTAAATGTGTCTAAACTAAATCATTATTTTCATTCCTGTAACTTAAGTGGTTTCATTTCAACCCAGAACAGTGCTGTTATCTTGGGGTAATAAATATTTTTCTTCAGGGGAAAACATAAAACATTTTTTTCAAATTTAAATTGTGAAAATGAAAGTCCTAAAAGTTGAAATTCTAGTTTAAGTTGAAAATTGTGTTTGATATTTAAAATACATTTATGGGATGTCTAGTACAAATATGTTAGATTTTCATTGATTTTTTTTCTATTTCCAAGTAATGTTTTAAAGCTACAGGTAAATACACTAGTGTGCTAGATGCTTTTTTTTTTTTATCTGAATCTTTCATCTAAATTCTGCATCCTGATATTATTAGTGTCAGGTAAGATGGATAACCATATTCATAATCTTATTCTTCCTAGACTTTGATGACCACAGAGGAAGAAGAATTCATTTATCTTATTAAGATATTTCAAAAAATAAAATCTCCAAAGTTTCCTTAAGAAAATTTTGCCTTCTGTCCATTTAGTGCCCATAATTTCCAAGAAGGTGGGTATAGAAAACACAGGAGAATGTGACAGTGAGGAAATGAATATAAAAATGACAATATGCCCAAAAAGATGACAGTGTCCTCTCCAGAGGAGGCCAAGTGAGATTCTTTCTGTGTGTTCTGATTGCAATTCTTGTTGGCAGTTTTTGGTCTCCATGGGCAGTGACAATGGAGTGTGGGTGTTCACCACAGTGGGAGAGGACAGAAAGGAAGAGTTAACATAAGCCACATTCAAATACGACATTTAATTGGTTTATAAAAGTAAGACTTGCTAAATGAATTTGGAATGGTCCATTTCAAGTGGGAAGCTGAGGTGTGTGTATGTGTGTGTGTGCGTGTGTGCATGTGTGTTATGTGTCTGTGTCCATGTGTGTGTGTCCGTGTGTGTGTGTGGTATAATAGTTAGCTTATTCTAAAGAGAACTTGGCAAAATGATAAAACATAGTTACTTACTGTTGGTTTCTATGTACTTCATGAAAATTTCATTTTTGAAATTCGGTTATTGTCTTATAATTACTCCTAATTGGCTTCTTAAAGAAATATCTTGCCAAGCATTTGTTAACCAAAAATGACCTCTTACAGTGAAGAAGAGGGAAGTATTAAGGTATCTACCCATTAAACCCCCAGTGCCCTCCCTCCCCACGCTAGGAAGCCATTCCGAGGGTACCCATGCATGCATAACCAGTCTTGGCTCATCCTGACTGCACTGTTTACAGTGCAGCACCAAAGACACCACCTCCAAAGGTGAACTCTCTGTGACCCTAGCTCTCTAGTCATTTTGGTCTGTTGCTTAAATCACTCACAAGTTCCATTGTTTTAGTACCACACTTTTCAAATACATAACTTGACTCTAGTACTTACCAGTTTCCTGAAACAAAATAAACAAAAAAACAGCAACAGGTTGTCATTTGGAAACTTTGCTGTTTTTAAAGTTTTATTCAACTAAAAGCAATATTCCCAAATAAACAATGAAAACTGTCCCAGAAGAAGAAGAAGAAGAAGGAGAAGAAGAAGGAGGAGGAGGAGGAGGAGGAGGAGGAGGAGGAGGAGGAGGAGGAGAAGGAGAAGGAGAAGAAGGAGAAGAAGGAGAAGAAGGAGAAGCAGCAGCAGCAGCAGCAGCAGCCCAGTGTGCTATTGTATGCCTTTAGTTCTCACTGCTTGGGAAGCTGAGGCAGGAACATTGCTAGAGCCCAGGAGTTCTCTGCCAGGCTGGGAACCCTTGCAAGGGGAACAGGAAAGAGCCCCCCTTAAGCCAGCTTATTACCCTATACATTCTGGGCCAAACAGTGACATGTATATTTTCCTAACAACTAAAGATGAATGTTTTAAAGGTGCATTTCATTTTAAATATGAAAAATACTTTCCATAATTACAAACTATAAAAAAAAATCTTAATTTTCCAATAACTTAAAGAGCACAGTTGGTGATCTCTGTGAGTTCGAGGCCAGCCTGGTCTACAAAGCTAGTTCCAGGACAGCCAGGGCTGTTACACAGAAAAACCCTGTCTCAAAAAACCACAAAAAGAGCCGGGCGGTGGTGGTGCACGCCTTTAATCCCAGCACTCGGGAGGCAGAGCCAGGCGGATCTCTGTGAGTTCGAGGCCAGCCTGGGCTACCAAGTGAGTTCCAGGAAAGGCGCAAAGCTACACAGAGAAACCCTGTCTCAAAAAACCAAAAAAAAAAAAAAAAAAAAAAAAAGAAAAGAAAAAAAAAAAAAGAAAATAGTCCCAGTAGTGAGTGACACTATTAGGAGGTGTGGCTTTGTTGAGTAGATGTGGCCTTGTTGGAGGAAGTATATCACTGTGGGGATGGGCTTTGAGGTCTGCTTTGCTCAAGCTACACTCAGTGTGATACACAGTTGCTTTCTGCTGCCTGAAGATATAAGAACTCTCAGCTACCTTTCCAGCATCATGTCTGCCTGCATGCTGCCTTGCTTCCCTGATGATAATGGACTAAACTTCTGAACTGTAAGCCAGCCCCAATTAAATGTTTTCCTTTATGAGAGTTGCCATTGTCGTGGTGTAATAGAAACCCAAACTAAGATAGTGTGCCAAAGATATTGATGGGTAAAGCTACAAACACTTCTAAATGCGTGGGAATTTTGGATTTGCTTAAATACTCTGAGTTAAATTCTATACTACAAAAATTGTTAGATTCTTACACACTAAATAGGTTCCTTATTTTAACCAAGTGTTTATAGAAATGAGTTTTTAAAAGTTTAATATGAACTATTTATGAACTATTTCAATTAACAGCCAGTGTTCTGAAACTAAATTTATTTTTGTTCTGTGAACATGTTTAGATTTTTAAAGTTGGCAATTTATCTATACTAATACATTTTTTTAAAAGAAACTGTGAAGAGATTAATAAGTTTGCTTCAGATTTTGCTAATGTAGCTACAACTTTTTGAAGGCTAGACTTATACTTTGAAAATTTTCATTGGGTGTTTTGTTCTAGAACTGTGTTTGCCATTCATCTGCAAAATTGTTTGGCAAAGGGAATAAATCCAAAAATGAAAGCAAATAACAGAGACAACTCTAAGTTCTGCAAAATGTTTATCAAATGAATGAACTGTTAGAAAAATTTAAACTCCCTGATAAAGACCTTTTTGTTAGTCTTAGGGGGTATATGTTTTCTAGTACTTGTTTTTGTTGATACTTAGGTATATGGACCTATTTTGTGTGCAAAGCATAAATCTTGCATTATGGTTGTAAGATGTATGATACCGTTTGGGGATCAAGAAAACAGTTTAATGCTAAGTAATTTTATCTAACATGTAGGTCCTATTGTGATTACTGCTTTTCTTTTTTAATATATAAGTAAAAAAATAATGACCTCAATTTTTCTTTTTTCGAAAGATAGAATCAAATTAATTTTTTAGTAAGTTTATGCTATGTAAAAATGTTAATGGCAAAAAATAAAAATTGATGCAGAGGCTTGAGAGATGGCTCAGTGGTTAAGAGTATTTGTTGCTCTTGCATCGAACTGGAGTTTGGTTCCCAGAACCCATGTTGGGAAGCTCACAATCACCTGTAACTCCAGCTCCATGGGATCCAACGCCCTCTTCTGGCCTCCCTGAGCACTTCACACACACACACACACACACACACACACACACACACACACACACACAAGAGAGAGAGAGAGAGAGAGAGAGAGAGAGAAAGAGAGAGAGACAGAGAGAGAGACAGAGAGACAGAGAGACAGAGAGAGCACGCGCAAATGTTTGTAGTTTTGGTTTAAATTGCCAATTGTCTTCAAAGTGTGTGCCCTGGCCAGTATCCATAGTCTCCAGATATTGTTTCTCTACTTGTGAGCTACTGTATATAGTAGGAAATATAGCCTTGTATTTCTTAAGGTAAGTTGCCTGAAAATTACCAGTATTTCAAGTCATTGCTAATATGATAGGTGATGAAGTTAATCTTGTTTTAATTTTAATCTTTTTAATTAAGTGGAAGCATTTTTTTTTTTAGAAAGATATATGTGCTGAGGTCTAATTTATAGATGGTAAGATTCATGCTTTTTAGAAGTTCAGGTTAGTGAATTTTGACAAGTGTGTTTCCCTGTAACCAGCACCACGATCAGATACCTCAGTAATTTGCTTCTAGATATTCCTGCTGCTGCTGCTAGCAGCCTGTGGGCCTAGTCCCTTTCCAAAGACCTTGAGGGACATTCATCTAGAATGCCCATCTCTCCAAAATGCATTTCTCTTCTCTCTGTGATTTTCCCACACCCTAGTGACCTTATCAGCACGCCGTCATCTGCGCTAGTTAGCTTTCGTTTACTTGACACAAGCTAGGGTCACCTGAGAAGGCACCTCAAGTGAGAGAATACGTCCATCAAATTGGTCTGTAGGCAAGTCTATGAGTTATTTACTTGATAGATGATTTATGTAGGAGGGTCCGGTTCACTGTGGGTGGTACCATCACTGAGCAAGTGGTCCATGGTGTTTATAAGAAAGTAAGTGACACTCCTCCATGGTCTCTGCTTCCATTCCCACCTCCAGGTTCCTGCCTGGAGTTCCTGGCCTGATTTCCCTCAGTGATGGACTATGAAAGAGGAGTGTAAGAGGAAAGAAAGCCTTTCTAACCCAGGTTTGGTCATGGTATCTTATCACAGCAGTAGAAACTAGCCTGAGACGTGGTAGTTGATCTTGGCAGGTGACTTGGTGTGCTAATAAGTAGACCTTGCTTTTCCTCTTCATTACAGCAGCCCCCTGTAGCAAGATTTCATACTAGGATGGCGATGATGATAGAACAGTTCCCAGTATTTGACCAACTGAGAAAACACATTGCTGCCTCGGGGCTGTCTGTCCCTCCCTGGGTGGTCACCTGGGGGACCTAGTGATAGAGACTCTTGCATCGGGTAGTTGGGTAGCTCCCTCACTCAAGCACAAGGCTTTCTGAGCTGTAGTGACAGGGATACTCAGTTGAGTTCTTATCCCTACTCTTCTAGGTTGTGGCCAACACTTTGCTCCATGGCATCCCGGTCAGAACTAGTCTCATGGTGCTGCCCAAATGAAAAAGGATGGGAATACAGCTACCATAGAAGCCAATGATTGTGGAATGTCTACAGGTTTGCACATAGAATTTCTGTCATTTTTAAACATTTATTTCATTTTTCTTTTTTGAGAATCATTTCTACATCACCCTCTCTTATTCCAGTTTCTCCCATGTCCCACCCACTCCCTCTCAAATTATTAACCTTAACCTTTTATTCTTTAGTTATTGTTGTTAAATAATATATATATATATGCATATGTTCACGTGTGTGTATATGTATATATAGACCTATTGAGTCTTTAGTATTGCTTATATGTATACATGTTTAGGGGTGATCACTTGGAATTGGATAACCTATTAGGGGCTCACCCTATGGAAGACTGATTCTTTCTCAGCAGCCATTAATTACCTGTAGCTCTTCATTTAGGGGTGGGGCCTTGAAAGAGTTCCCCTATCAACACTGACATATCAACTGGTGCTATCATTGTGCAGTGTTCGTTTGTTTGTTTGAGAAAGGGTTTCTCTCTGTAGCCCTGGCTGTCCTGGAACCTTGAACCTGGAGATCTGCTTCCTCTGCCTCCCAAGTGCTGAGGTTAAAGGCATGCACCACCACCATCCAGTATGTGCGGTCTAGTTTATGTGGCCGTGATGCTAAGATTCTAAGGGTACAGCTCTCTGTCCTTTGGGCTGGTTATTAGTGACTTGTTTTTATGATGAGGAGCCTGTGGACTGTATACGTCTGGGGTGTGTGGGCTGTGCACAGCCTGCTGCACCATGGGAATTCGAATTTAGCATGCTTCTTACCCTCCAGTCTCTTTGTTGCTCCCTCATACACAAATCAACCATGCAATAGTGGGCTGCTAAATTAAATAGCTAACGTACATTATAGTAGATGGTTCAGTCTTACTCAAAACTGATTAGTGAAAAATGTCAAAAAACATTCTGTCACCCATAGGATGAGTTTATCCTGTTGTGGGGTTGCATTCAAGGACAAATTACTTGCTCTGGCTTTAGTTAATCAGAATTTATCCTGATGTCTACAACTACAAAAAATAAGAATTACTTTTAATTAGAAAGGGTTTGTGGACTGGAAATATGGAGAATAAAATATAAGATGTGACCAAAGCCAGCGTATCTTCTGTAGGTAATTGTGGCCTATTTTACAGGGATTTTTATTTTAAGTAGTATGGTATAACAACAGCTATGAGTTGTAGTGGTATTTGCTCTGCCCATGAGCTTGGGCTATACAGCCAGATGGAGGTGGTGCTTCTTGTCTTCCAAAGGGAGAGGGGTTATGTGTTTCCTCCTCCTCCTCCACCTCCTCCTCCCCCCCTCCTCCTTTTTTTAAAACCCTAGCGTGATCAGACATAGGACAGCATTGAATCCAGGTCCTCTGGAATATCAGTCAGTGCTCTTAACCACTGAGCCACCTTTCACCTCTCCTTTTAAGAGGACATGTAGGAAGGCAAGAAGCACCGCCTCCTTCAGGCTGTATAGCCCAAGGTCATGGGCAGAGCAAATACCATTACAACGAGTGACCCATTACACTGTTGTAATGACATTAACACTAAGAGACTTTGGCCTTTGATAAGCCTTTCCAGAAGATATATTCCATCTGACAGAGCACACAGAGTAAAGGAGGAGACTACGACTTAAACACAACCCTAAGGAACTGCTTTCTCTTTTTTCCCCCCTGGTGTTGAGAGATGTGTTCTGGCAGCTGAACAGGTGACGTTAGAGTTTGCTTTGCTGTTTTGAAATGCTTCTTATATAGAAGGTTAATGATCATTGCACCTGAGTTTGCAACATGAAATTGGGACTTAGGATGACATCATTGGGGGTGATAAGGACAAGGGAGGAGGTATCCTGTCATGCATCAGGTGCTAAACCAAGTAGCTTTTGGTGTGGTCTCTAACAAAGTTAAGTTCAGGGACTGGAGAGTTGGCTTATGAAAGTGCTTTCTGCACAAGCACGGGGACCTGGGTTTTGATCTGTGGTGCCCACGTAAAAAGCCAGGCTCAGCTGTATATGTCTGTCTCCCAGGGCTGAGAAGGCAGATGCTGCCAGTCAGACTGCCTACATGGGTGTGCTTCAGGGTCAGGGAGAGACCATGTTCAAAAAATGAGGTAGAGTGTAGCTGAAGAAAACAATCAACACAGACCTCTCGCCTATAAATGCATACAGGCACATGCACACACACACACACACAGACACACACACACACACACACACACACACACACACACACACACCTAGACAAATCCAGTACTCCAACAATAGTCTCAGAATCCTATAGCCTCAATACATTTGTGCCTACAAGGGTACAGAAGTGTCTGGTGAAGGTTGATGAAGTCAGGTTTAAAGAAATTCAGGAAGGTTCTGTAGAATTTAATCAAGTGTCAAAAGAGTCCTTGGGGAAGAAGAATGGAAAATCATTGCTATTGTGGCCCTTCCGGGCTGATGTGGCAAATTGCTTTATAGCTTAGGAATTACCTAACCTGAAGGGAAGAGAGGCTGTGATTTTCATTTTGCTAACTCTTTATTTACAAACATCTTGGCAGATGTCATATCTGGAGAAGATTTTTAGCCTTGTTCTTTTGTTCCGTTCTTTGGAGAGGTCACCACAGAAGACTGCTGTCAATAGAGAGAGATTCATCTTTTGAGCCGAGCTTGAACTTCTCTGCTCTTGCTGCAAGCAGACATTGATCGCAGCCTGAAGTGCTCACCCCGTCTCCTGTAAGGTCCGGCAGCCATTGTTTTCTGCCGTTAACGAGACCAAGTTCTGCTCTCTTTCTTGTGCAAGGCTCTCAGTGAAACACAGCTCCACACAGTGGATTTTTCTGCATCATCTTGTCCTGTGAAATCCCCACTCCGTCGTCTTTAATCATTGGATTATTACCAAGTATCGCAGTTTAAATTTTATGGTGGATTGGTGGATCTTATTAAAGCTTTCTTTGGAAGTGGCCAGTAGTGACTTCCACCCCCATTTCTTTAGCCAAAGCAACTTCTCAGGCTCTGCTTTATTTCAGACAAGGAAGGAAATTTCATCCCTACTGTATTTTCCTAAGAGGAGATCTAGAAACTGTCCCAGGACCAGTTCCCTAGTAC